>NC_046172.1:89451790-89614722 GCF_011064425.1 Rattus rattus
AAGCCTGTGTGTCCAGGAGGTTGTAGACCACCTGTTTTCCTGTTTTTCTTTCACCTTTGGCCAGTTATGGGGATAGATGTTCTGCTTTCTCGAGGCGTGTAGTTTTTTTTTCTACAGGTCTTCATTGTTCCTGTGGGCCTGTGTCTTGAGTTCACCAGGCAGGTCACTTGCAGCAGTGTTGGTCTTACCTGTGGTCCTGAGGCCAAGTTCCTGGCGAGGTGCTGCCCATGGGCTCTCTGCAGTGGCAGGAACCAGGAAGATCTGCGCCGCCCCTTCTGGGAGCTTCAGTGCACCAGGGTTCCAGATGGCCTTTGCTGTTTTCCTCTGGCGTCAGAGATGTGTGTGCAGAGAACAGTGTCTTCTGGTTTCCCAGGCTTGTCTGCCTCTTTGAAGGTTTAGCTCTCCCTCCCACGGGATTTGGGTGCAGAGAACTGTTTATCCGGTCTGTTTCCTTCAGGTTCCGGTGGTGTCTCAGGCAGGGGTCCTGCGGCTCCTGGGCCCTCCCCCACGGGCACCCAGAGGCCTTATACAGTTTCCTCTTGGGCCAGGGATGTGGGCGGGGGTGGGCAGTGTTGGTGGTCTCTTCCGCTCTGCAGCCTCAGGAGTGCCCACCTGACCAGGCGGTGAGGTCTCTCTCCCACGGGGTCTGGGATCAGAGAGCTGCTGCGGGCCGGGATCCGCGGGTGTGGGACTTCCGGTAAACACAGGGAGTGCCCGGTCCTAGAGGAATTCTGCCTCCATAGGACCCGAGTTCGCCAGGCAGCTTTCTTGCAGCAGAAAAGTTGGTCTTACCTGTGGTCCCGAGGATCAAGTTCGCTCGAGGGGTGCTGCCCATGGGCTCTCTGCGGCGGCAGGAACCAGGAAGATCTCCACATACCATTTTTTAAATGTACTTTGATCACTATGTTCTCTCACTCAAATGTAATGATCAATATCTCTGAGTGACCATGAAAAATTTAAAAAAAAATCCTCATCTCATTAAAATACTTGCAAACTGAATCAAAGAACACATGACCAAGATCACCCACCATGATAAAGTAGAAACACGTATGGTTCAATAAACAAATCTCAATTTAATCTACCATATAAAAATGAAAGAAAAATACACAAAAGGTCATCTCATTATGGGCTAAAATCCAACACTGTTTCATGATAAAAGGTTTGGAGATATTAAGGATACAAGGGACATCCCAAAACATAACAAAGTCAATTTACAGTAAGCTGATAGAAAACAATTCCACTGAAACTAAGAACAAGACAAGGCAATCCACTCTGCCCATATCTATTCAATAGAGTAATTGAAGGTTTAGCTAGAGCAATAAGGCAAGTGAAAATTGAGTGAATATAAATTGGGAAGGAAAAGTTCAAAGTATTATGATTTTCAGATGATATTATAGTATGCATAAGCAACCCCTCAAAATTCTAGCAGAGAAATACTACACTGTTAAACACATTTACTGGCATGTGTATAGAAGATTAACTAAAAACATCAGTAACTCTCCTATATACAAATGACAAACAGACTGAAAAAGAAATCAGGGAATCACCATTCACAGTAGCTTTAAGTAATATAAATTATCTTGGAGTTACTGCAACAAAACAAGTAAAAGACGTTTACCACAATAACTTCAATTTTTTAAAGAAAGAAATTAAAGCATATATTAGAAGATGAAAAGATCTTTTATGCTCATGGATTGGTAGGATTAACATAGTAAAATGCCATCTAGAAGGCAGGTTGGTAACCCTACCCCTCTACTGGGGCCCCTGTCTATCTACTAGAAGAGAGAGTCCATTCTTGACACTGTGGGAATGGCCAGGAAGTCCAGGCTGGTCAGCCCAGAGACCCGAGAGAGAACAAAATATGACTGGCAAAAATGTCAATGAAATGATTTGTAAGTATATTCTGCTATGGTTATAAATCAGTGTCTAGTCTGTCATTGTCCAGTAACTGATAGGCACAGATGCAAAAACACATAACCAAATACTAGGCAAAGCTAGGGGAACCCAAAAGAACATGGGTAAGACTGATTCTAGGAACAAGAGGGGTCAAGGACACCACAATAATATGGCTCATAGAACCAACTAAGCAGAGCTCATAGGGGTTTACAGAGACTGAAGTGATAATCAGGGAGCCTGTAAAGGTCTGAGCTAGATTTTCTACATATGTTATAATTGAATATCTTGGTATTCTTGTGGGTCCCCTAACAATAGTAGTGGGTGCTACCTTAAACTCTTGTGCCTACACTTGGGATCCTTTTTCTTCTACCGGGTCACATTGTCCAAGCTTGATGGGAGGATTTTTGTATAATCTTATTGTAATTTGTAATTCCCTGTTCAGTTGTTATCCCTGGGAGTCCTGCTCTTTTCTTGGAAGGGAAATGGAGGAGGGATGAATGTAGACATAAGGGAAAGTGTGGGAGGCACAGGGAGGAATAAAGTTAGGGGAAATTACATTCGGGATATAATGAGTGTAAAGAGTAGAAATTAAAATGAAAATATAAAATAAAATAAAATAATAGAATATGACTTAGGATTCTGGCTCTGCCCAGAAGTGAACTGACACAATCCCATAGTTCATGCCACATAAATCCCTTGGGGAAGAGAGCTGAAAACTCAGGAGTGAAGACATTCTGAGACCGCAGGACAGACTACCACCTCTGCACACCTCCGTCCACATCCCTGGTCAAAGAGGAAACTGTACAGTGCCTGTGGACACAGGGATATAGGAACAGACAGCCACCTGTACACGCAGTTCTGGTCTGTGCCCAGGACCAAACTGAACCAGCCAAACAGCTCCCTGTATCCAATTCCGGTGGGGGATAGAGCTGGACCCTCAGAAGTGTGGATACTCCTGAGAAGTCAGAGGAGACTACCCTCTGCCCACAGTTCAGACCCAAGAGGGAATTGCATAGTGCCAACTGTGCCCGCTGGGGGCAAGGACCTAGGAGCAATCAGAGGCAGGACCTTTTGATTCCTGCCTGTCACCTAGAGCTAGAAGACAGTCTCTAGAAGTGCCGACACACCTGAGAGCAGAGGTAAGACCCACTTTTCTGCTACCAAGTAACCTGCCTGGTAGATTCAGGATACACAGAGACGGAAGTCCTCTGGGTCTGGGCACTTCCTGTTTCTGGCTCTGCATGGAAGTGAACTGATAACATCCCACAATTTGCTGCACCCAAATCCCATGGAGAAGAGAATTGAACACCCAGGAGTGCAGACATTCTGAGACCTCAGGACAGACTGCCACCTCTGCACAGCGTTGTCCATATCCCTGGTCCAAGGGGAAACTGCACATCGCCTCTGGACAGAGGGATATAGGAACAGACAGCCGCCAGTAACTGCAGTACCCAATGGCTAGAGGAAAGAGCAGGAACCTAAACAACAGAAATCAAGACTACTTGGCATCATCAGAGCCCAGTTCTCCCACCAAAGAAAATACTGGATATCCAAACACACCAGAAAAGCAAGATTTATATTTGAAAAATCACATTTTTTTATAATGATGGAGGACTTTATGAAGGACATGAACAACTCCCTTAAAGAAATGCAGGAAAACACAGGTAAACAAGGAGATGCTCTTAGAGAGGAAACACAAAAAATCCCTGAAAGAATTACAGGAAAACACAACCAAACAGGTGAACGAATTGAAAATGGAAATAGAAACAATAGAGAAAGCACAAAGGGAGACAACCCTGGATATAGAAAACCTAAGGAAGAGACAAGGAGCTGTAGATACAAGCATCACCAACAGAATACAAGAGATAGTAGAGAATCTTAGGAGCAGAAAATGACAAAGAAATCGTTGACACAACTGTCAAAGATAATGTAAAACAAAAAAAGCTTCTAGACAAAAACATACAGGAAATCCAGGACACAATGAGAAGATCAAACCTAAGGATAATAGGTATAGAAGAGAGTGAAGACTCCCAACTGAAAGGGCCAACATTCAACAAAATTATAGAAGTAAACTTCCCTAACCTAAAGAAAGAGATGCCCATAAACATACAAGAAGCCTGCAGAACTCCAAATAGATTGGACCAGGAGAGAAAATCCTCCTGTCACATGATAGTTAAAACACCAAATGCACAAAACAAAGAAAGAATATTAAAAATCAGTAAGGGAAAAAGGTCAAGTGACATATAAAGGCAGACCTATAAGAATTACACCATATTTCTCAACAGAGACTATGAAAGCCAGAAGATCCTGGACAGATATCATACAGACCTTAAGAAAACACAAACACCAGCCCAAGTTACTGTATCCTGCAATACTCTCAATTCACATAGATGGAGAAATGAAGATATTCCATGACAAAACCAAATTTACGCAATATCTTTCTACAAATCCAGCCCTACAAAGGATAATCGATGAAAAACTCCAACATAAGGAGAGAAACAACACTATACCAAAAGTAAGAATATAATTCCCTTGCAATGAAACCAAAGAGAAACAAACAAACTTAATTTCACCTCTAACAACGAAAATAACAGGAAGTAACAATCACTATTCCTTAATATCTCTCAACATCAATGGACACAATTGCTAATAAAAAGACATAGACTAACAGACTGGATACGTAAAGAGGACCCAGCATTTTGCTGCCTACAGGAAATATACCTCAGAGACAAAGACAGACAAAACCTCAGAGTAAATGGCTGGAAAACAACTTCCCAAGCAAATGGCCCAAAGAAACAAGCTGGAGTTGCCATTCTAATATCAAATGAAATTGACTTTCAACCAAAAGACATTAAAAAAAGATAAGGAAGGACACTTCCTATACATTAAAGGAAAAATCCACCAAGATGAACTCTCAATCATAAACATCTATGCTCCAAAGGCAAGGGCACCTACATTCATAAAAAGAAACCTTACTAAAGCTCAAAGAACACACTGCACCTCACACAATAACTTCCAGTTTTTTAGCTGGAGCCCCAACCTCGCTGATCCAGGCCCACAGCTCACTGCTCCCAAACCCCTTGGGAGAGAGAGCTCACTGCCCTGACAGGTGGGCACTCCTGAGACTGCAGAGCGGGAGAGACCACCAATACTGCCCACCCCTGCCCACATCCCTGGCCCAAGAGGAAAATGTACACAGCCTCTGGGAACTGGAAGATAGGGGCACTGGAGCAGGAGGTCTGCCACAGTCCACACACCGCCTGGACCTGAAGAGACTCAGTAAACCGTTCTCTGCACCCAAATCCCGTGTGAGGGAGAACTAAACCTTCAGAGGGGCAGACAAGCCTGGGAAGTCAGAAGAGACTACACTCTGCCCACATTTCTGACTCCAGAAGAAAACACCTAACACCATCTGGGACCCAGTGCACAGGGGCACCCAGGAAAAGGCGACGCAGGGCCTCCTGGTTGCCGCCCTCACAGAGAGCTCAAAAGCAGCCCTGCACGAGCAACTTCAGCAGAAGGACCACAGGTAAGACCAACTTTTCTGCTCCAAGCGACCTGCCTGGTGAACTCAAGACACAGGCCGACAGGAACAGCTGAAGACCAGTAGACAGGAAAGACTACATGCCCGAAAGCAGAACACTCTGTTCCCATAACTGGCTGAAAGAAAACAGGAAAACAGGTCTGCAGCACTCCTGACACACAGGCCTATAGGACATTCTAGCCATTGTCAGAAATAGCAGAACAAGGTAACACCAGAGACAACCTGATGGCGAGAGGCAAGCACAGGAACCCAAGCAACAGAAACCGAGACTACATGGCATCATCGGAGCCCAATTCTCGCACAAAAGCAAAGACTGAATATCCAAACACACCAGAAAAGCAAGATCTAGATTTAAAATCACATTTGTTCATGATGCTGGAGGACTTCAAGAAAGACATGAAGAACTCCCTTAGAGAAATGCAGGAAAACATAAATAAACAAGCAGAAGTCTATAGAGAGGAATCACAAAAATCCCTGAAAGAATTCCAGGAAAACACAATCAAACAGGTGAAGGAATTAAAAATGGAAATAGAAGCAATAAAGAAAGCACAAAGGGAGACAACCCTGGATATAGAAAATCAAAGGAAGGGACAAGGAGCTGTAGATACAAGCATCACCAACAGAATACAAGAGATAGAAGAGAGAATCTCAGGAGCAGAAGATTCCATAGAAATCATCAACACAATGGTCAAAGAAAATGGAAAATGGAAAAAGCTACTGGTCCAAAACTTACAGGAAATCCAGGACTCAATGAGAAGATCAAACCTAAGGATAATAGGTATAGAAGAGAGTGAAGACTCCCAGCTCAAAGGACCAGTAAATATCTTCAACAAAATCATAGAAGAAAACTTCCATAACCTAAAGAAAGAGATGCTCATAAACATATAAGAAGCCTACAGAACTCCAAATAGATTGGACCAGAAAAGAAAATCCTCCTGTCACATAATAGTCAAAACACCAAATGCACAAAATAAAGAAATAATATTAAAAGCAGTAAGGGAAAAGGGTCAAGTAACATATAAAGGCAGACCTATCAGAATCACATGAGACTTCTCACCAGAGACTATGAAAGCCAGAAGATAGATCCTGGACAGATGTCATACAGACCCTAAGAGAACACAAATGCCATCCCAGGTTATTGTATCCTGCAAAACTCTCAATTAACATAGATGGAGAAACCAAGATATTCAATGACAAAACCAAATTTACACAATATCTTTCTACAAATCCAGCGCTACAAAGGATAATAAATGGTAAAGCCCAATATAAGGAGGCAAGCCACCCCCTACAAAAATCAAGAACCTAATCGTCTTGGCAACAAAACAAAGAGAAGAAAAGCACTCAAACATAACCTCACATCCAAATATGAATATAACAGGAAGCAATAATCACTATTCCTTAATATCTCTCAACATCAATGGTCTCAACTCCCCAATAAAAAGACATAGATTAACAAACTAGATATGCAACGAGGACCCTGCATTCTGCTGCCTACAGGAAACACACCTCAGAGACAAAGACAGACACTACCTCAGAGTGAAAGGCTGGAAAACAACTTTCCAAGCAAATGGTCGGAAGAAGCAAGCTGGAGTAGCCATTCTAATATCAAATAAAATCAATTTTCAACTAAAATTCATCAAAAAAGATAAGGAAGGACACTTCATATTCATCAAAGGAAAAATCCACCAAGATGAACTCTCAATCTTAAATATCTATGCTCCAAATACAAGGGCACCTACATAAATAAAAGAAACCTTACTAAAGCTCAAAACACACATTGCACCTCACACATTAATACTAGGAGATTTCAACACCACACTCTCATCAATGGACAGATCATGGAAACAGAAATTAAACAGAGACATAGACAGACTAAGAGAAATCATGAACCAAATGGATTTAACAGATATTTATAGAACATTCTATCCTAAAACAAAAGGATATACCTTCTTCTCACCACCTCATGGTACTTTCTCCAAAATTGACCATATAATTGTTCATAAAATAGTCCTCAACAGATACAGAAAGATAGAAATAATCCCATCGTCCTATCAGGCCACCCACCACGGGCTAAAGCTGGTCTTCAATAACAATAAGGTTAGAACACCCACATATACATGGAAGTTGAACAATGCTCTACCCAATGATAACCTGGTCAAGGAAGAAATAAAGGAACAAATTAAAGACTTCTTAGAATTTAATGAAAATGAAGGTACAACATACCCAAACTTATGGGACACAATGAAAGCTGTGCTAAGAGGAAAACTCATAGCTCTGAGTGCCTGCAGAAAGAAACAGGAGAGAGCATGTATCAGCAGCTTGAAAGCATAACTAAAAGTATTAGAACAGAAAGAAGCAAATACACCCAAGAGGAGTAGAAGGCAGGAAGTAATCAAACTCAGGGCTAAAATCAACCAAGTAGAAACAAAAAGGACTATACAAAGAATCTACAAAACCAGGAGCTGGTTCTTTGAGAAAATCAACAAGATAAATAAACCCTTAGCCAGACTAACCAGAGGTCACAGGGAGTGTACCCAAATTGACAAAATCAGAAATGAAAAGGGAGACGTAACAAGAGAATCTTAAGAAATTTAAAAATATCATCAGATCCTACTACAAAAGCCTATATTCAACAAACTGAAAGATCTGAAAGAAATGGACAATTTTCTAGACAGATACTGGGTCTAAAGTTAAATCAGGAACAAATAAAACATCTAAACAACCTGTAACTCCTAAAGAAATAGAAGCAGTTATTACAAATCTCCCAACCAGAAAGAACACAGGACCAGATGGGTTCAGTGCAGAATTCTATGAGACCTTCATAGAAGACCTCATACCAATACTGTCCAAACTATTCCACAAAATAGGAACAGACAGAACACTACCAAATTCCTTCTATGAAGCCACAATTACTTTTATACTGTAACCACACAAAGATGCAACAAAGAAAGAGAACTTCAGACCAATTTCCCTTATTAATATTGACACAAAAATACTCAATAAAATTCTTGCAAACCAAAAACACATCAAAATGATCATCCATCATGAGCAAGTAGGCTTCATCCCAGGGATGCAGGGATGGTTTACTATACGGAAAACCATCAATGAAATCCACTATATGAACAATCTGAAAGATAAAAACCACATGATCATTTCTTTAGATGCTGAGAAAGCATATGACAAAATTCAACACCCCTTCATGATGAAAATCCTGGAAAGATCAGGAATTCAAGGCCGATTCCTAAAAAGTAAAAGCTATATAAAGCAAACCTGTAGCCAACATCAAACTAAATGGAGAGAAACTTGAAGCAATCCCACTACAATCAGGGACTAGACAAGGCTGCCTACTCTTTCCCTACTTATTCAATATAGTACTCGAAGTCCTAGCCAGAGGAATCAGACAGCGAAAGGAGGTCAAAGTGATACAAATTGAAAGGAAGAAATCAAAATATCACTATTTGTAGATGATATGATAGTGTACTTAAGTGACCTCAAAAGTTCCACCAGAGAATTACTTAACCTGATATAAAACTTCAGCAAAGTGACAGGGTATAAAATTAACTCAAACAAATCAGTAGCCTTCCTCTACTCAAAGGATAAACAGGCTGAGAAAGAAATTAAGGAAATGACACCATTCACAGTAGTCCTAAATAATATAAAATATCTTGGTGTGACTTTTACCAAGCAAGTGGAAGATCTATATGACAAGAACTTCAAGTCTCTGAAGAAAGAAATTGAATAAGATCTCAGAAGATGGAAAGATCTTCCATGCTCATGGGTTAGCAGGATTAATATAGTAAAGATGGCCATTTTGCCAAAAGCAATCTACAGATTCAATGCAATCGCCATAAAAATTCCTACTCTGTTCTTTATAGAGATAGAAAGAGCTATTTGCAAATTAATTTAGAATAACAAAAAAACCCAGGATAGCTAAAACTATTCTCAACAATAAAAGGACGTCAGGGGGAATCACTATCCCTGAACTCAAGCAGTATTACAGAGCAATAGTGATAAAAACTTTATGGTATTGGTACAGAGACAGGCAGGTAGATGAGTGGAACAGAATTGAAGACCCAGAAATGAACCTACACATCTATGGTCACTTGATCTTTGACAAAGGAGCCAAAACCATCTAATGGAAGAAAGATAGCATTTTCAGCAAACAGTGCTGGTTCAACTGGAGGTCAGTATGTTGGAGAATGCAAATTGATCCATTCTTATTATCATGTACAAAAGCCTAAGTCCAAGTGGATCAAGGACCTCCACATTAAACCAGATACCTCAAACTAATAGAAGAAAAAGTGAGGAAGAGTCTCAAACACATGGGCATTGAGGAAAATTTCCTTAACAAAACACCAGTGGCTTATGCTCTAAGATCAAGAATCGACAAATGGGATCTCATAAAGTTGCAAAGCTTCTGTAAGGCAAAGGACACTGTGGTTAGGACAAAACGGCAACCAACAGATTAGGAAAAGATCTTTACCAATCCTACATCTGATAGAGGGCTAATATCCAAAATATACAAAGAACTCAGGACGTTAGACTCCAGAGAGCCAAATAACCCTATGAAAAAATGAGGTACAGAGCTAAACAAAACATTTGCAGCTGAGGATTTTCAAATGGTCAAAAGGGCACCTAAAGTAATGTTCAACATCTTTAGTCATCAGGGAAATGCAAATCAAAACAACCCCGAGATTCTACCTCACACCAGTCAGAATGGCTAAGATCAAAAACCCAGGTGACAGCAGATGCTGGTGACGATGTGGAGAAGGATGAACACTCCTTCATTGTTGGTTGGATTGTAGACTCATACAACCACTCTGGAAATCAGTCTGGAGGTTCCTCAGAAAATTGGACATTACACTACCTGAGGACCCAGCTATACCTCTCCTGGGCATATACCCAAAAGATTCTCCAACATACAACAAAGACACACTCCACTATGTTCATAGCAGCCTTATTTATAAAAACCAGAAGCTGGAAAGAAACCAGATGCCCCTCAACAGAGGAACTGATTAAAAAAATGTGGTACATCTACACATTGGAATACTACTCAGCTATAAAAAACAATGACCTCACGAAATTCATAGGCAAATGGAATGAACTAGGAAATATCCTGAGTGAGGTAACTCATTCACAGAAAACACACTTTGTATTCACTCATTGATATGTGGATATTAGCCAAAAAGCTCGAATTACCCAAGATACAATCCACAGACCACAGGAAGCTCAAGAAGAAGGATGACCAAAATGAGGATGCTCCCACTCCTTCTTAAAAGGGGAAAAATATCCATAGTAGTAGATATGGAAGCAAAGTTTAGAGCAGTGACTCAAGGAACGGCCATTCAGAGCCTGCCCCACATGTGGCCCGTATATATACAGTCACCAAAACTAGATAAGATTGGTGAAGCTAAAAAATGCATGCTGAAAGGACTGGATACAAATCTGTCCTGAGAGACACATCCAGAGCATGCCCAATACAGAGGTCAATGCTAGCAACAAACCACTGAACTGAGAACAGGACCCCCTTGGGGGAAATTAGAGAAGTATTGAAAGAGTTGAAGGAGCTTGCAACCCCATAAGAACAACAATGCCAACCAACCAGAGCTTCCAGGGACTAAACCACTACCCAAAGACTATACATGGACTGACCCAGGGCTCCAACTGCATAGGTAGCAGGAATAGCCTTGTTGGGGTACCAGGGGAAGGGGAAGCCCTTGGTCCTGCCAAAGTTGGACCCCCAGTGCAGGGGAATATGGGGGGGCCGTAAGGGGATATGTGGGGAATACTGTATGGGGGGGGGGGGGAGGGGGGGGCTTGTGGACAGGAAACTGGGAAGGGCAACAACATTTGAAATGTAAGTAAAGAAATATATCTAATAAATTTTTGTTAAAAAAACATGTTTTTAATAGAATTATAAAATTGTAACTTTTCATAGATACTTACTTTTGGTTTGTCCTTCTGCCCCTTTCTTTTCCCCCAAACCCCTGTGTAGCTGTGTAAACTTAAATGTCCCTATCTCTATTGTCCTGTCCCTTTACTTTCATGTCACATGTGTTCTGCTGATTTAAAATGGGCAACACAGGAGATATCTCATAACTGGTACTTTAAACTTTGTTAAGAACCCATGACTGGTGAGGCCATTGGCTGTAGGAAAGCAGCTACTACTGCTGTCTTGCTAAATAGATAACACCATCAAAGTGCTTTCTTGATATGTATGTTTATACCCATGGATTAATGGAGCTTTCAATCTTCATCATAGAAGATTCCTTTTACAGTATGTGTTAGTTAAAACAGAGAGTCGCATATGGTCAAAGCATGGACAGTAAGCAACTGTGGAGGGATTCAAATTAAATGGGCCATCTGTATCATTCTCCAAGGCTCAAGGAGCACCTGTGAAGGAGAGGAGGAAAAATTTAAGAGCCACAGGCTCATTAGGAATGCTAATGAAAGTATGTTCTGCTCAAGACATGACCATTGCAATCTTGAACTCAATGCAAATGTGGTTACCTGCACAAGACCCATACAAGACAAAAACAGTCACCATTTTATCATACATGCCCCTCTGACAACCCGTGGAAAGTTAATGGATAATGAAGGAAGAATTACATAATCCTTAGTAGTGTAGTCTCTGATAAATTGCTGCATTTCAGGAAATAACCTCTCCCCTTCATGCCTAGGCAAGCAAACATAAACTAAGTGGGATAGAAATGCCTCCAGCCAAGTATATAAATGTATAAAATTACTTAAGAATTTTACAAAGGTACCAATAAACTAAATTTCTGGTTATAAAAAATCCGATTTTTTCCTACTCCCTCCCCAAAGAACCAAATGTACCATGGCTTTCCATTTTTGTTTTTGTTTTTTTAAAGGATGTTCAAGAAAGGACTTCCTCTATTTCTAATTCCTAACAAATACTAACTAACCCTAAACTACAAAAATAGATAAACCCACAAATTTCTGCCTTTCATAAAACTGTAAGAAAGGTCAGGGACAATGCCACTGACCTGAAAAGGAATGGAACTCAAAAACTAAAGAGGACAACTGAGCTGTAAGTCTAGAGTACAGTCCATATAGAAGCCATATATTAAGCCATGTCGAACTCAGTGATGTAGAGCCATATATATTTTCAAAATGCTAAGGAGACCTAGAAAATCACTGCGAAAGGAAAATTCCATTTCTGCAATAAGTGGAGAGCCAGGTGTTGCACAGCATGGGCTAAGGACAAATGAGGATTCAAAATTCCTCAAAGCACTCATCTTTCTTTTTTCAGGTATGCCACAATGGAAATGTATTTCAAAGCAATAAGACACAGCATTTTGCAACTAAAAAGAGAGAAATCATCAGGTTCATTAAGCAGCAGGTATAATGGATGCCTGATATAATCTCAAAGCAATTCTACCTCCTTCCTCCTATACTTTTCATGTATTTATTTGCTAGCCAACTCAGTAAATGTGATTAGGGCACATTTCTAATGACACAGGGTCAAAGTATGATTTCCATTGTCAAAGGTTATCTTCCTACATGCTAAATTGGCTTTTCTTAATTCTGTGGTTAGGGACAATTTGGCTGTATCTCCAGTAGCCATGTTGCAATTATATGCCCTTGGGCAGGAGACATAGCACACATAATTGTGCTGATTCATTTTGATGATTGAAAATACTCTGTAGCTTTTGCCTTTTGTCAACAGAATTACCTGTGTGGTACAGCTGTTGCAATAGTTGTCTTAAAAGATTGCCATGATAAATATACATAAATGGAAAAGGAATAGCAATAAATATGATTCTCTTACAGTGGTGCTTTTCAAAAGATAATAAGCAGAACCTTAAATAGAAATTACCCATGGTGATTTAAAGTTAAAATGCTCATTGTTTTCTCATATAAGACTTAACACTGTACAATATCACAGTAAGTTTAAGACTATCCTGGGCTATGAAAATTTTATCTCAAGCAGAGAGAGAAAGACAGAGAGACATACAGGCACAGAGATAGACACATACAGAGAGGGAGGGAAAGAAAGAATATAAAGAATATTATATATTGAAATGTTTTGTTACTTAGAGGATGTTGTCAGAGTTCTCAATGAGTTTTATTAGAACCCACATGCCTGTGGCACCACTGTAGGCCTGTAAAATCAACCAGTTCTCAGAGGATAAACCTGGGCTTCTGTGGTGGCAGCTGTTGAATGGAGCTTAGGCAGTAACTGTCCTAAATCCTTTACTTAGATCATTCGTCTAATTCCACAAAACCACTTAAAGTTTGCTGCTATTATTGCCTTTACTGTGTATGTACAGTGACTGAAGCAAGCTCACAGAAAGTAAGAGCCTTGCTCAGACCCACAAAACTAATTTATAAGATACTGAATTGAGCATTTAACCCTTGACATTTATTTGGTTCTTTTCAGGGTCCTTGTAGACTAAAAGCATTTTGATCCTCTCCCAAAATAGCAAGAAGACAGGGGGATGTTGTTCTTCCCTTCCCTAGATCCAGAACTGAGAAGCCATTTTTTCAATGACCTAAGAAGGCTTACACCACAGATTAAAGGAAAAGAGGTTACTCATGCAGGACTTTGTCAAAGGCTTTCAGAACTTATCAAGAGAAAGAAAAATAAAATAAGATGAGAAAATTACTTTTAGAGTTAAAAGGGAGGAAAATTTTCATTCAGGCACTTCACAAACAACGAACAGCCATTGGTCAAATTAAAGTATTAAAAATTAATACATGATAACTAATATGTTTGGCTTGAAAGCCCAAAAAAAATCCTTGTGGGTGTTTCAGAAGTTTCTTGTGACCTGACAGCTGGCTATTGCAGGAAATGAAATTTCACAGTCCAAATGGAAGTTTAGTTTAGTAGCAATTAGTCTAAGGTCTGCAGGGAATCACATACAAGGTGAAAGTCCATGAATTTATTTTTTCACTAATTATTTATTCACTTAACAACTTCTTCCTCCTCCCAGCCTCCACCTCCACAAGGCCCTCCCTCTACCGCCTCTACTTTTGCCCCACTGGTACCAACCCCACCTGGCACATCAAACCAATGCAGGACTAGGAATATACTCTCCAACTGAAGTCAAACAAAACAGCCCAGCGAGGGGGAACAGGATCCTCAGGTAACAGAGTCAGAGACAGCCCCAGTTCCAGTTGTTGGGTGACCCACACAAAGACAAAGCTGTACATCTGCTACATATGTGTGGGGAGAACATATGTCTAGTTCAAGTATGTTCTTTGGTGATTCGGTCTGTGGGAGACCCAAGGGTCCAGGTTCGTTGACTTTGTCAGTCTTCTTGTGAAGTCCCTATCCCCTATGGGGCCCTCAATCCTTCTCCAAACTTTTGGACAAGACTCCCAGGTTCCTTCTAAAATTTGTCCGTGGGTCTTTGCATCTGTTTCAGTCAGCTGCTGGATGGAGCCTCTCAGAGGACATTTATGTTAACCTCCTGTCTAAAAGCCTAACAGAGCATCATTAATAGTGTTTGGGATTGGTTCTTACCTGTGGGATGAGTCTCAATTTGGGCCAGTCATTGGTTGGCCATTCTCTGAGTTCCTGCTCTAACTTTACCCCTACACTTCTTATAAGCAGGACAACTTTGGGATCGAAGGTCTGGTGGATAGGTTGATGTCCTTAACCCTCAACTGGAAGTCCTGCCTGTCTACAGTAAGTGGCCACTTCAGGCTTCATATTCCCCACTTCAAGGTGTTTCAACAACTTTAACAAATGGTGCTGGTCTAACTGGATGTATACATATAGAATAAAAATAGATCCATATTTGTCATCCTTCACAAAACTCAGGACCAAGTGGATCAAAGACCCCAACATAAAACCAGATACACTAGATCTAATAGAAGAGAAAATGGTATAGGAGACAACTTCCTGAACAGAGCTCCATTAGCTCTGGCACTAAGATCAACAATTAATAAATAGGGCCTCATAAAACTGAAAAGCTTCTGTGAGCCAAAGGGCACCATTAACAGGAGAAAACTGCAGCCTACAGAATGGGAAAAGAACTTCACTACCCCTATATCTGACAGAGGGTTAATATATAAAATATATAAAGTACTCAAGAAACTGGACATCAACAAACCAAACAACCAAATTTTTAAAATAATGGAGTATGGAGCTAAATTGAGAATTCCCAACAGAGGAACCTCTAATGGCCAAGAACTTAAAGAATGTTCAATATCCTTAGTCATCAGGGAAATACAAATCACATCAACTCTGAGATTCCACTTTACACCCCTCAGAATGGCTAAGATCAAAACTCAAGGGACATCACATGCTGATGAGGATGTGGAGCATGGAGAACACACTTCCATTACTGGTGGGAATGCAAACTTGTACAACTACTTTGGAAATCAATTTGATTGTTTCTCAGAAAATTGGGAATAATTCTACCTCAAGACTCAGCTATACCACTCCTGACTATATACCTAAAAGATGCTCCACCTTCCCACAAGAACACTTGCTCAACTATGTTCATAGCAGCTCTGTTAATAATAGCCAGAAACTGGAAACAACCTAGATGTCCCTCAATAGACGAATGGATAAAGAAAATGTGGTTCGATTACACAGTGAAATAATACTCAGCTATTTAAAACAGGACATCATGAAATTTTCAGGAAAATCAATGGAACTAGAAAATATCATCCTAAGTATGGTAATCCAGACTCAAAGGGCATGCATGGTATGTGCTTACACACTTGTAAATATGTACAGGATAATTATGCTACAATCTACAGACCCAAAGAACCCAAATAACAAGGAAAGCCTAATGGGGGACTGGTTGAATCTTTCTGAGAAGGAGAAATAAAGTAAATATTGGTGGTAGATTGAGAGAGTGAACTGGTGATGAGAGAGATGATGGGGAGAGGAGCAGGGCAGGAGGTATCAGGTGTAGGGAATGGAAATAGGTTACAGGGGGCATGAATTTAGGCAGCATATCTCAACATAGTGATTTGCAGTGTTTGTATTGAACTGGAGGGCCTGTTGGGTATATTTGAATGATATAACCACTTACTGTAAAGCTTAGAAGGAGTAGTCAAAGGAAAGGGAGGAACAGGATATAGACCAGTAACAACTGTACCCACATTTTTTTTTCAAATTACTATCCAATGAGTGCTGCTTGAAAATCTTATGATCAGAATTTCCCTACATACACACACTCATGTTCTGATGTATCTTATTCCTAATTAATCTCCCAAATGATCTGGTTCTACAGTGTGTTACAGATTCAATTATACTTAGGGACACAAAACACTAATAGAAAAGTAAAATGAAACACATTGTTATCACTTCTAACCAAATTCAGGATTGATGCACTGATTAAATGTCACTATGATCTCCAAAGTGAAAGGTTACCATGCCCCTAGTTCATTCTATTTTTTTTCCGTCCTTGGCTTTTTCTGGCATTCGTTTTGTGTCTCCTTCCTGTCATCTTTCTCCCACTGTGTCACCACCTATATAAACATCCATGTTCTGACATAGCTCTTCAGTTCAGTTCACATATGACCAACTATCCATTTTATGAGCATTACAAGTAAAAATACATGGTCCTACAAGGAATATTTCAGTTGGGCTTCAAGACTACATACTTTATAATGTCAACAAGAGAGATCCATTAATTTATAGTTCTGTGATCAGTATGGGAGCCATATAATACTCTACATATATTTAGTTCACCAGAATGTAGCTTAATCAATATGGCACCTCAGGCAACCTGAAATACTGAAGGCAGCATAAAAAAAAAAAGATTGTCAGACCAAGAGATTTTATTTCCACTGATGGAGATTTAACTGCTTTGGAAGCAACAGAAGCTATATGTATTTAGAAGATTATAGTAATGTCAATGATGGGAAAGAGTCAAACTGATGTATAGAAAAGACTTTGCTTAGGGCCCAGTGATGGTTAGTTTTTATTGTCAACTTGGCAAAACCTTGAATTACTTGGGAAGGGCAAACCTCAACTAAAGAATTGCCTCAATCAGATTAGCCTGTGGCCACATCTTTAAAAGATATGCTTGACTGATGGTTGAAGTGGGAGAGCTCAGCCCACCATGGGTGGCACCATCCCTCGACAAATGAGGTCTGGGATATATAAGAACTCTATATGAACATGAGCCAGTGATCAAGCCAGTGAGCAGAGATAATCCACAGGTCCTGCCTTCAGTTCCTGCTCTGATTTCCTTCAGGAGTGGACTGACTGTGCCTTGGAAGTATAAGATGTAGAAAACCTTTTCCTCTCAAGTTGCTTTTAGTGCAAGTGTTTTATCATAGGAACAGAAAGCAAACTAGGACCCAACCCAAAGTAGACATTTTCAGGTTCAAGAAAGGCTGGTTGTTTTGATAATTTTTTCTACCTCAGAATGTCATTTGATATTTGTCATTCAGTTAAAAACCACCTTGAGTTAACCATTGAACTTCTTTACCTGTCAGGTTCAGTACCTGTCAAGTGGACTAGAACAACAAAATTACATGCCTATAGATGTCTCTATGCTGCATGGTTTGAATTGAATTGATATTCAGAACCATGCTTTCCTTATCTTAAAGAGCTGTTCTGAGGGCCCAAAGAAATATTCAAAATATGAAAGCCATACAACTCATAAACTACTGTACAATATAGAGGCATTTTAAATTATACACCTTCAAATAACACCAACAACTTGTATGTGCTCTCCCAAAAGAAGCAAATGGACTCCTGAGCTTCAATTTTCAATTAGTCTCAAGACTTATGACTGCACTTCCTTGTGATTTTTAGAAGCAAAAAGAATCAAAGGCTCAAATTGTGATGTTTATTAAGAATATACCAAACTACTTAGGAATGCTGGGCATATTTTGTGTCTAGGCCAGTTTTTCACTGCTATGTGGATCTCCTAAATAGCTTTTTGTTGTACTTGTTCCATGAAGATTAATAAAAAATATAGGAGGGTTGAAACCAAACAATTCAATTAAATTCCAATCTATATCCTGTAAAGGGGTGGTGTTTCTACATATATGCATACTTTCCTATACACTATTAATCTCTTCCCATAGTTTTCACACCACCATTAGTCAATAGCTTTAGACATGTGATTAATACTTAGGCATTAAAATCTTCATGTCATTTACACGTGTGTGTATTATGTAGTGAGTGGCTACATCTGAACACATTATACAAAGACAAAATAAATTTACTTGAATGATGGCTCTTTCTAGTTTCCTAAAAGAAATATGGTAGAGGAATTTAACATCAATCAAGATCCAATATGTTCTATACAGTATACTCAGATCGCAGACATTAAGAAAGAGCTGTTTCTTTCTTTAAAAACATTAGGTACATTCTGAAAGAAAGTACCAGCTCTTGAGACACTGAGACCTGTATTTTAGTGTAAAGAGGTCAGATAGGGAACACCTACCTGCAATACACAGGAAATTTAGAGCATATGCTTATTATTTTCTCTTTTAAAATTGGTTATTTTATTTATTTACATTTCAATTGTTGTCCCCCTTCCCAGTCTCCCCTCTGCAAACCCTCATCCCATCCTCCTCCCCATTTGCCTCTAAGAGGGTGAGTCCCCACCCATCCACTCCTACCTCACCCCTCTAGCATCCTCTTTCGCTGGGGCAACAAGCTTCCACAGGACCAAGCACCTCCCCTCCCACTGATGCCCAACAAAGCCATCCTGTGCTATGTATGCAGTGTGAGTCATGGGTCCCTCCATGTGTACTCTTTGGTTGGTGGTTTAGTCGCTGAAGCTCTGAGGGGTCTGGTTAGTTGATAATGTTCTTCCTATAGGGTTGTAATCCCCTTCATATCCTTCAATACTTCAGGTAACTCTTCGATTGGGGTCCCTGGGCTCAGTCCAGTGGTTGGCCATGAGTATCTGCATCTGTTGTCTTCCTCAGGTTGTTGGCAGAGCCTCTCAGAGGACATCCATACCAGGTTAAAGTATGCAAGCATTTCTTGGACTCAGCAATAGGGTCTGGGTTTGGTGTCTGAGAATGGGATGAATTCCTAGGTAGGACAGTCAACGGATAGCCTTTCCTTCAGTCTCCGCTCTACTCTTGCCCCTACATTTCCTTTATACAGGAACAATTCTGGGTTAAACATTTTGAGATGGATGGGTGGCACCATCCCTAAAGTGGAAGACATATCGATCTACTGGAGGTGGTCTCTTTGGGTTCTATCTCCCCACTGTTGGGTATTTTGGCTAATGTCAATCCTGTTGGGTCTGAAGAACCTCCACTTCCCTGGTGTCTGGAAATTTCTTGTGTTTCCTCCCCATTCCCCACCCCAAATGCTACATATTTCTATTCATTCTGCAGAACCTCTGTACTTTTCTCCTGTCCTTTTCCATACCTAATTTCATCCCCCTTTTTCTCTCCCCCTCCCCTTTTCCACCCAGATCCCTCTGTCTACCTCCCATTATTATTTTGTCTCCCCCTTCTAAATAGGACTGAAGCATACACCGTTTGGTCATCCTTCTTCTTGAGCTTCGTGTGGTCTGTGGATTGTATCATGGGTATTCTGAGCATTTGGGCTAATATCCGCTTATCAGTGAGTACATACCATGTGTGTTCTTTTGTATCTATGTTACCTCACTCAGGAGATATTTTCTAGTTCCATCCATTTGCCTATGAATTTCCTTGAAGTCATTGTTTTTGATAGCTGAGTAGTACTCCATTGTGTAGATGTACCATTTTCTGTATCCATTCCTCTGTTGAAGGGCATCTGGGTTCTTTCCAGCTTCTGGCTATTATAAATAAAGGCTGCTGTGAACACAGTGGAGGATGTGTCCTTGTTATGTATTGGTGCATCTTTTGAGTATATGTCCAGGAGTAGTATAGCTAGGTGTTCAGGTAGTATCATGTCCTCTACATCCTCAGCAGCATCTGCTGGCACCTGGGTTTTTGATCTTAGTCACCATTCTGACTGGTGTGATGTGGAATCATAGGGTCATTTTGATTTGCATTTCTCTGATGACTAAGGATGCTGAACCTTCCTTTAGGTGCTTCTTGGCCACCCAAGATTCCTCAGTTGATAATTCTCTGTTTATTAGCTCTGTACCCCATTTTTAATAGGGTCATTTGGTTTTCTGGAGGCTCAATCTAAACTAGAATATATTGTGCCTAAATAATTCTGCATTGGGAGCACTCCACTGTGAAACCT
Organism: Rattus rattus; assembly: GCF_011064425.1. Classification (NCBI taxonomy): domain Eukaryota; kingdom Metazoa; phylum Chordata; class Mammalia; order Rodentia; family Muridae; genus Rattus; species Rattus rattus. The sequence continues at coordinate 89,472,373 of NC_046172.1, forward strand.
CTCTTTAATGTAGTTAATCTATGATGCTATTTTCACAACTACAAAATCTAGTAAGGCCAAGTGTTACCACATAAGTTCCTGTGTTTTGATTAGGCACAGAAACCCTTGGATTTAATTAAAACAAATGCAACAAATGTTGACATGCTATTAACTAACAAATTCCTTAGGAGGACTGACTCCTAAGTCCCACTGGAGTTGGAACACACAGAGTTTTTTTTTAATGAATGCATTAAAAAGACTGATAAAACTATCAGCTGTTTAGGTTTCCATTTATATTTTGGTGCTAAATATCAAATCCAGGGACTTGTGCATATTAGAGGAACACTCTATCACTAATCCACATCCTCAGCCATGCATCTACTTTTATTAATGGATCTTATACGTTCTTCTAATTTGGCAGATGGTTAGTAAGTAGTATTATGCACACACACAAACACACACACACACACACACACACACACACACACACACACACACATATATATATATACATATATTGGGATTAGTATAATATGCATTGTAGATCCTAAGTTCATCCATTGACAGAATGTGATTTGTTAAATTTTAGAGCATTCAGAGTTTGCAAATAATCCAACCATTTTATGACACTTTTGTTAGCCCAAAATGAATACTTTACTAATTGTCGATTGTACCCTATTTACATACCTTTAAGAATCAAACCTAGCTGTTGGAAATTAATTTACCACCCCCATTGATTTTACTGTTCTTAATGTTTCATACAAAGACAATAATAGAGTGAATTCTTTCATAACTAGTTCCCTTCACTTAGTCTAATGTTTTCTAATTCATCTACTGCTGTAGCAGTATTTAATTCTTTTTATGTTAACATTCATATGTGTGTCTGCCAATTTGTCTATCTACTCACAAATTGGCCAATATTTTAGGTTGCTTTTAGTATTTTGTGGTTATTTATAGTTGTTGTTTTAGAAAGACTTTCAGATTTTAAAATGATTTTATGTGTATGAGTATTTTGCCTGAGTGTATGTGTGTCAACATGTGCATGCTTGATGTTGCCAAGGCCAGAAAGAGGCTTCAGATACCATGTAACGGGACTAAACAGATAGTTTTGAGCCATCAAATGAGTACAGGTAACCAAATCTGAGTCCTCTACAAGACCAACAAGTGTTCTTAACAGCTAAGCCAACAGTCTAGTCTTATAATCAGTCTATCAAGGTCTATTTTATATGCATATCACTAAGCACAGATCCAGATAATAAAAATACCATTACTTACATTTTCTTGCATGTATTCATTTATATGCGCTTGTACGTATGTAGGTGAGTGTACATATGCAATGGCGCCTGTGTTGAGGTCAGGACAATGTGTACAAATCAGTTCTTTCCTCCTTCTCTTTGAGTCCTGAAGCTCAAACTAAGATCATCAGACATGCCAGCAAACACCTTTATCCACTGAGCCATATTACCAGACCCCAATAATAGCATTACTCTCTATTAAGTGATAATTCCCTAGTTTCTCTCTGTGACATTAAAATCAATAAAATATATATGGATAAACTAGTATGCAATAGGCAGAAAATGGAAACTTAATAAGTATTTGCTGACTTCAGGATTATTGAATGAGAGAAATCATTCCTTTTACTCCACTTCTCCTTTTAAGTACATTCCAACCAAAGGCACCTGGATGGCGTGTAATTGAATATTGGAACTGGAAAAGACTATAGAGTCCAAAATTTCTCAAAATGTGCTTCAAGAACGACTTGTATCAGAACTACCAGGGGAGCTTGTTAAAAATGCCTATTTCTGTCCTCCCCCTCCCAGATAATCTGATTCAATAAATCAGACTGGGAGGCCACAGGAAGCTGCTTCTGTAATAAGCACCCTAGATAATTCAAATACATACTAAACTCTGAAAATCATTGATCTAGTCCAGTCTTCCCACTCTATAGAGAAAGAACTTAGTGTCCATCTGGGCAAGTACCATGCTAAAGGTTACAGAGTGTGGTATAGGGAGAATGACCGAGAGTTGAGGTTAGAAATACCAATACAGCACTTTCCGTTACCTTGGCTATTCTCTTTTATCATATCTTCTTGCCTCTGCAAATAGGAGACTCCTGCTCAGACGTACTCCACAATTGTCAGTGTCTGGCACACCATATGTGTTCAGTAAAACAGTTATTTCTTTAAGCTTGGCCCTTTGTGAACTAAATGACTAAAGGGTCTCCTTTAGGGCAGTATTTGCTAAAAGTATAAAGTAACAAATACAATGCCCATGAAAAGAATGCTAGATTCAGGAGGGAGCTCTCTGCAGTTCCTGACCCAAATGTTGAAAAAAGCTCCTAGGTAGAAAACAGTCTTCAACCATGTGCTTTGGTGACTAAAGTAGCCCTATAGTGACATTTCCTGCCCAAGGTCCTGAAACCACTCGCCCACCCACTGTGATCTATTTAAAGGATCCAGTTTTTTCTTTTAGAACACACTTTCTGCCAAGATTTCTAACAGAAGAAAATTATAAATTACATGAGCTACCACCATGACTAAAAGGCAGTAGGAAATTTTTAAATGAAAGTTGCCATGCCTATCACAAACCTATTACCATGTGGTAGAGAAAAAGATGGAGTAGACATCCAAACCTTTTTTATTCATTTTTTGAATTTTTCAACTATAAAAGAGTACTTTATTATAATTAAACGAAAAAACCACATGTGTGGAAAAAATCATGTCTTTACCCTTTTTAATCTTCTCCCCATAATGGATCAATTTAGAAACAATCCAAATCCTTTCTATCCCATTTAATACTATATATCACTTTATATACACACACACACACACACACACACACACACACACACACACACACAAAAATCCAGCCTCTCCTCTTTTGAACGTTATTTTTGTCTCCTTTGACAGTAAGAATCATATTCTTATTATTCTTCAAAAATTTTATTTTACTAGTAGGAAGTCAACTGTTCAGCCTTATCTAAGCTAATGTTCCAATGAGAATCCCTCAACATCTGGATTCTATCTCCTAATGGCTACACATTCTTAGATGTTCTGTTCACATGGACTTACGCCACTGCTAGCCTGCCTCGTCACCTATGCTTAAGTTAGCTTCACACAGATCCTACCTACCCATATGCTTTCTTCCCTCCTCACAATGTTTCCTTTTTTCCTGTGTTGCTTTCATTCCTAGCTCATTGCTTCTTGCAACTTGTACCATCTTCACCTTTGCCCTTCTGCCGAATTCTCACGTGAAACCCAGACATGGATTAGCACACAGAGCACAGCTTGAGGAAATTTTGCATATAAATTCATGACTTCTATCTTCATTTGTGCACCTACTCTTCTGTTTTTACTAATGGCCTCTTTCCTCTGAATTCCAAAATTTTTTCTTAGATAATTCAAATCTGTTTTCCCATTTCCTCCCAATTTAATCTCAATAAATGACAATGCCTGGCACTTCACAGAGAGAACAGAAATCCAACAAATGCTTTTGTCACCCTTTCAATAATCTACCACAAATGTGCATAAGCATGAGAAGTGTGCTCTCTGTCTCTCTCTGTCTCTCTCTCTCACTCTCTCTCTCGATCTCTCTCCATATGTGTGTGTGTGTGTGTGTGTGCGTGTTTGTGTGTGTGTATACATGTTTGCATATTTTCTTTGATTAAATTGGAGGCAAAGCCTTTTTACTGTGTAAATTTAACCTATCTGTGAAGAAAATCAAGGATATGGAATTCCTAAATATAAGATCCTGTAAAATTATTCACCTTGAACAAAACACTAGGGAATTAGGTGATATGAGGGAAAGGGCATGTAGAAGCAGGGGAGAGGAAATAAGGAGACAATGAATATAGTCAGAAACTTAAGTATGTCCACGAAGTAGAATGCCAAAGTATACTCTTGAATAGAAATGTGTGCCCAATGTTTGGAATAACTACCATGAGAAACAGATGGTACAGAGGAATGACTGGGTTCTTGTAAAAATCCGCTTAGCAGCATGGTGGGCTGCAGATGGAGTCATAAGCCAAGCACTCATTTAAGGACAGGTAAGTTCTGGAATAGATATCGTCACTAGAAGGGTTTAGCCATACATACATGGGAGTAGAAAAAATGGTCATCAGCTTGATTCAAGAGTGGGACATTTTCTGTAGGTTTACTGACTAGTTAATGAATCCAGACATATCAGCAAGAGTAGCAAGATAAAAAAAAGGAAGCAATATTAAAGAAGTAATAATCCTCAGATTTGAAATTATTGGACATTTTACCTTTCTAAGTACAACTTTCAAGTGTATTATGTTATTACCCCATTATTTATAAAATGCGTTACCTTTATGGGAACAGAATTCAATTACCACCTGCAAATAACTGGTGTTTTTTATTAACATGTGCCATGGTACTAATATTTTAAAACACTTTTTTTAAGAAAGAAAAAATAAAATCAAAATGTCTGACTTAATTTAAGCCGTTAATTGAATTTTGATAGCATGTATGCTGTGATAAGGAAGTCACATTTCCCAATTACATAAAATTTGAAAATCTGTTAACATTCTTTACATACATATGTATATATAGTTATGTATCATATTTAAATGTATCATTCTTAAAACTTTGGCTTAGTTTTACCTCAGGCACCAATTTCAACAGTTCTTTGTCTTTAGGAATTCTTTTCCTTTAGAGATTATAATATAATGAAATTATATTATACATTATACTTTCCCTTCCCCCCCTCCAAGCCCTCTTTTTAAAACTCTTTATTGTGAACTTGACATCATGCACCCCAATCCCACTCATCTCTGCATCACTTCACATCCCCCTGTGCCCTTCCACATCCCAGAAAGGAAAATTTAAAAAGTAAAAATAAAATAAATAAAAATAAAAACAAAATCGTGTTGTGGAAGCTGTAGTATGTCACAGTGTGTCCCACAATATACTCCTCTGTCCGTACATCTTTACTTGCAAATGTTCATTGCAATGAGTCATTGGTCTGGTTCAAGGCCTCTGGCTTCTGCTACACTATCAATACTGGATCCTCCTTCAGACTCCTTTTAGAATCTTGTTGTTGTCCTATGGTCATGGAGGTCCTGCCATTTTGGATCTGCGAGACTGGCCCTTTCACATGGACTAGTACTTCAAACATTGAGTAGATGTTGGGGTGGGCCAACTCAGAGCCCCAGATCTGGGCCTGGGTGGTAGCCGAGCTGTTTCAGCCTGCCTGCTCTTCTAAGCCCACCTACCATGTGGAGCTTGTCAGCATTGCCCTGGCAGGAACACCTAAAACCTCAGCTGGCAAGGGGCAGGGACAGCTCTCTTGCTCTCATGCTCTCCAGGTGGGCTCACCGGTGTCCATGCCAAGGAGGCCAGTTCTATTGTGTGACCCAGGAGAGGTGTGAGGCTATGGCCTCCTTTTTTAAGAAAACAGTTGCTTTGGTGCACATATATGTGTAAGATTTCAGGAAATGTCCAAATTTTGTGTTTGAATTTCCCCGTCTGAAAAATAGTACTGAAACTACTACCATACTGGGCATATGGCTCAGTAATAGTAATAAAGGGTTTTTTCATCATGCTCAAGGCCCTGGGGTTAGACCCTTGTACCTCAAAAAATTGTACTATTCACTTCTCTTTCAATACAATAAAATATGAGAATGAAATTAATACATACAAACCAATGATAACAGTACTCAGAACATGGTATCAAAACCATCTATCAAATGATGTTAAAAGAACTGGGAAGTGATGCTAAATAGAATTTTCCATTTTCAAAAAATGTAAACATCTATCATGCTACACAAGCATGTGAACACTCCATAAAATATGTAAAGTGTGTTTACAACATAGGTGCACTCGAGAATAAATATAGACTTACAGCTGCCATGTTTTAGTTATTTGTTTCAGGTTATCTTTATTTCTTTTATATTTTACAGATATTCATTTTCAGGATTTATGTAAAAATTGACCATTGAGATTTTCATTTTTATCTTTATTCTATGATTATAAAAATGTTGCTTTTATTTTTAGTAATTTATATTTTTCTCCTTTTATTTTTCATTCAACCCGTTTCTTTTCAAGTTACCATCTAATTTTGACCAGCTTATCTTGCAACTTATTTAAGCATAATATTCACTGCCACAACAGATTGGACGTCTGAGGATTTCATACTGAGAATAGCAATACTGAGTAGCAGTAAGCAATTGCTGCTAGAAACAGAACTTGGTCTTTACATATTTTAAGAATTTCCATTTATTGTCTTAGAATAAATTCTTAGTGAATCTGTGAGATCAAAGAAGTTGTTTCATATTTCTGTATGAACATCAGCTCAACCTCTAGACATGGACCAACTTAAATGGGGCATTCAATCAGCCATCCTCTTGGCCTCTCCATTACTGTGACTTTGTTAATCCTTCAAAGTTTCTTAATCTGATATGTGAAAATCATGTGTTTCCAGATGGTATTAGATATCTTCTCTTTTGTGAATATTTTGCTCACAATTTTCCCAATTTTGCTATAAGATTGCTTTTATTTATGTGCAAATTTATTTTTTATATTCGATCTAATCTATGCAACAGATTTTGGCATTTCTGAAGGTTCAGAGTGTTAATATTCCCCATTGAGTCTTTGGTTCTCATGAAATAATTCGGAAACCCCTTCTTTATTTTTAGGTTATAAAACACTAAGCAATAAAATGTTTTAAAATATAAAGTATTTTAGTGTTTATTTCATTTTTCTATTTTTTTCACATTTAGATCTTTGGCTTTGTGGTAAATAAATTCGTTTTAAACAGTGAACCTGAGTGTGGTTTTAGTAAACTTCTCTATTTCTAACCTTGTCTCACCAGACACTTACTGAAAAATCTGTATTTTCCTTCTGTATGAATTAGAAACATCTCATTTACTATTTCTTAAAATTCAAAGTATATCTGAGTTATTCCTTAGATACTGTGATATTACATGCATTTGCTCATTTCTACATAAATACCACTGCCTTTTTTTTAAAAAATCAGGTTTCCGGTGTAATTTATATGTACTAGCATGGGTTCCTTATAATTTTTGTCACATCTTTATCTGGAATTTATAGTGCTTGAAGTGACATACATATCCAATTTTCTGCCAAAGAATCAAAATGATTCCTACAATATTACTAACTCAATTGTCCTTTGAGAAGGACGCTCAACTTTGAACAGCTGCATGTGGGAAAGTATACATCATTGCATACATGTTCTGGCAGAGAGAAACCCAAAGTAACTCTTTATGGTTTCTTCACTGTGCTACATCTCCAAATTCCAATAAAGTAAACACTAGTTATATATGAAAACTGAACACTTGCATTGGGGTTAATGGACTGATGGCAGATACTTTACTTAAATACAGTCAACTTAAAACTATACAGTCCCATGCTTATTGGATAGAACCCATTTAGAGCATAGTGATTTTTAAAAATTGGTACCATCGCATTTTATAGAACTATTGACAGAAAATAGGCTTGACAATTTCCCACTTAATTTGAAACTATCGTGTAGATACAGACCTTCAGTCAAATTCGAAAGCCAACCAGTTATGTCCTCTTAAAGCTAACCCCACTATATAAATATGTAATAAAAATGCTCTGTATGATTGGCATTGTACAAATAAAACAGGTAATACAGATGTAACAAAGTTTAAAATTCACTGGAGGAGACAAATGACACACAAATAACAGTAACTGTTGTTTGTAACAACACCAATGCCTTAGAATAGAACATAACAAAAGCTCCGGGGGATTCCAAGCTGAGAGAAATTATTTTTGCTATGGGGCATTAAAAAAAAGAGGGTTGTGTGAAAGAGGTGACAGTTTAACTGCCTCAAGAATGTTCAACAGGCAAAAGAATAGATCAGAGAGGAAGAAGAAGAATGAAAGAATGCCATCGGAAACACAAAGCGGGAATAACAAAGGTTACATGAGATGGTAATTGCCTGCTCTATATCACCATAAGAGCAAGAAAACAGCAATGAGGCTTATTGTAGTAGAGTGAGGCTGAATTCAAAAGGCCTTAGATATCGGTCAAAAAATTCACACTTGGCTTCATAGCTAATAAAGAGAGAATAGCATTTTATCCGATCACTGTCATCTGAGTTTATGATTCCAGAGCAACCATATATATGTGGTAACAATAATGTACAGTTTTACAACTTATAAATGTTACCCACTTTGCAAATTTATTTAAACATTAAGCAAGGTACAGAAAAGAGGAAGGTCATTAATAGAGCATAAACTAAGTACAGCAAGCACACATGTTAAAAACTCATTAAAATGGATAATGGGCTAGATGTTTCCTATGTTGACACACATCCAAGTAAACCAGAGGAAAGAAAACAAATTAAGAATGATACTTAGCATAAAAGGAAGATGATGTTACTGTCACAGTGATTATAAAAGGTATATAACTGGGAGATGGCTCAGTAGTTAATAATACTGACAGTTCTTGTGGAGTTCTCTTGTTCAATTTCCAGAACTCACATGATAGAACTCATTCATTCTATCGCTGCAGTTTCAGAATATTAAACACCCTCTTCTGGCCTCCTCTAGCACTGCATGCATGTTGTGAACACACATATGTGATAAACTCACAAAAAACTCAAAAGAACATTAAGAATAAATGTAAAATATTAATTTCTTTACATTGAAAAGAGGCAACCCATTATATGGTATGGGTCATCAGATATGGAAAGGATAATACAATTTTTTTTTCAAAATTAGTAATAAATGTTCAATGTCTCAAATCTGATGTCTGAGCCTCTACTAAATGGTTGGTCCTACTAGCACATTGGTACAATAGTAAATAACATTCTATGGTTAAAAGGCAATATATTATGTACCTACCAATTGGAATTGTTAGAAATTATTCAGACATGATAATAGGCTGTACCTCTTAGAATCCATTTTACTCAATATTTTTATAGTTAAAATATCTTGCAATTACTAAAATTTAGAAAACTCAATTTTCTAACCTCATTCTGATTTTATATTAAAACATTCACATAGAAACTATATAAAATCTGAACGTATAAACTGTTATAACTGTTTTACTAGATTTAATTTTCTAATGATCATAAAATTCAGCAAAGGAAAGAACCAAATGAGCCTCAGGAAGATTAGTCAAAATGCAATCTGGAGAGTAAGTCAAAGACAGCAAGCACAAACTTTTATGATAGGCCACATCAAGAATCTAGGAGAGCTGGGTGGTAGCAGTAATACTGCATAGTAGAGAATGTATTCCAGAGATGAAACTCAAAGTATTGAATTAAGAAACATATGTACAGAAACAAGAATGTATGAAGCACACAGTAAGACTCACAAATGAATAAGATCACATGGCCTGAGAATAAGAAATAGTGGAACCATTAATAGAAGCAGACAAAACAAAGGTTTACTGGAGAGAAAACACACAATCACACACACACACACACACACACACACACACACAAACATATACACACACATATATACATATATTATAAATGAAAAAGTATAGACTTTATTATTGCCATCATTCCTTAAAACAATTTAGTATAATAACTATATAGCACTGACACTCTTAGATATAAGCAACCTGAGGATGACTTAAAATATATGGAAGAATATATAATATATGTAAGTTATAGGCAAATGTATTACACCATTTTATATAAGGACCATGAATACCCATGATTTTGGATATATATATATATATATGTATATATATATATGATTTAATATTTTATATGCTTATAGGATATTCAAATAACAAAACAAATCAAGTAAAAAACAACGTATATCATGCAAGAAGTAAAGACATAGTAAGGTGAAGATAGGAGATTTAAGGGGAAATGTGACGTAAGAAGGTGGCCAAAGCCTCACCGAAACAGAGAATGTATGTTTTAGTAGTGGTGGATAGAAACTTGACTGGAGAAATCCTGTTAGCTCACACTAGTATGGGTCTGGATTTTTCTTACTTTTGCATTTTATTTCTGAAGAGCTCAACCTGTAGAGTGTTTAATAATATGTCGATTTTATTACAATGTTTTTTCACTAAGAAGCATATGGCACTTATAATGAAGGCAGTGTGTACATTTCTTCTAACTGACCCTCATGTGATACTTAGTGCCACAGTTATAGAAGTTCCCAGATATAAGAATCAGAATGCATTTCCCCTAAGGAGTCCTCACACACTGCTACAACATCATGGAATCTATTCAGATCACCACACGTTTCTGCTAAGGAACAGATGTGAGCTCAAAATTCCCTTTTACTGAAGTGTTTGTGATCATTTCAACCACATTTGACTCCTCTTCTTTTCCCAGTTTTACCCATTTTTTTTCCAAATAGTAAATTTTTGCACCAAGCCACTTCCCTTAAATGCAATCCAACATTGTAAATAAAATAACATTTATTTCCTTAAACAAGACTGGAATTGTCATTTTATGATTCGCTGTTTTCAGAATGCCAGGTCCATCACAGTCTGCCCTCTTAAAGCTAAATAAAACGTCATTCGGTTTTACACCTGTGGGTACATATTTCAGGTGAGTAACTCTGGCTGTTTCTCACGTATCCAGAGAGAGCATCAGTTGACACTGGAAAACAATGCATTTGTGTATAGGCTTCATATCCTGTTGTTGGCAAACAGGTCCTTGCATTCATTTGAGTAGCTGTGGCTCAGGTCACTATTTGGTAAACCAAGACACCTTCAAAGGCCACTGTCGAGATACCCAGGTTTCCCGGAACCCCACCCTCAGAATTGTTTTAGTTTCTGTACTCAACAGCAGTAAAAGCCCTCAGAAACTGAAAATATCCAATTGTTCAATCTGAGGGCAGCCATCTCATAAAGTTATTTAAATTCCAAGCATAATGCTCTATTGCCTGGCCTCAGTCAGTGGGGTAAAAGCATAGCCAGCCACAGCTAGGTATCTCAATGACAACTCCAGTCGCCCGAGCCTGCAGAAAGGGAGGGCAAGTGGCTAGAGTGGGTGAGCCTTTGATGCATCCGCCTTTTAACCCGCATTTAAATGCTTTCGATTTAAATCTGCTTCCAGCCTGATAAATTCGGGCTGTTTAGCCCGGGGCCACCCGCAGATTGCAAAGTTTTTACCATAAGCCAGCAGCTCAGAGCTGTAGCCACTGCTGCAGGTCCAGTCACTGGGCTGTGTTACAGCGATGTAGCCAGAGAGCAGAGTTGGTGGGAGCAACAGAAAAAGCTGGTGGTGGGCAAGTCGGGCTGAAGCCTAGAGTCTGAGACAACTGGGAATTTCCATCTCCCTAGGTCCATGGTTAATTGCCTGATTTCCACTGGGGGAAGGGGGAGATGTATTCTGTTTGGAACCACATGACAAAAGGAAAGAAAAAAGCAGGGTCTATGGCCCTGTATACAGAGCCAGCAAGCAAATAACATCCTTACTATTGTAACCCTAAAATTGTCAGGGACAACCTATGCCCACACAGTGGAGTGGGAATATAGGAGTTTCGCTGGTTTAAATTGTCCCCAATCCCCCACACCTGTCCTGGACACTTAATTTCCTCTTTTCCAGGGACTATTGTTTAGCTCAGGTACTCTTCCTGACCTGTACGCTGCTCAAGAAACTTGCGAATATTCAAGAACATGTCCTCCCTCTCTCCCTTCTTTGGGTCTATCTTGGTCACATGCTTTCCCTGATTAGAAAAGAAGCAACATTACTCCTTGAAACTCTCCACAATCTGTGATTGAATATGTCAGTGATGGGCAGGTGCTGCCTCCCATTCACCATCAAAATAACCTTAAACAGATCGCTTTCCCTGGGTACTTTTCAGCCTAGATGTACTTTATAGGGATAGCAACTTTTGCAGAGAGAGATGAGTCTTAAATACTTGTCTACTAATGTCTACTCCTAAGTCCCTTACAATGGACATGGGGTAGCTGCAGGGAGCAAAAAGAAACCTTTGGAAGGGGAAAATGTAGCACTTAGTTTTTCAAGTCTTTCTGCCAAAAGTTTTTCTTTTTCTTCCTCTTTTTTAAACATCTTTAAACATGTGGTGATAACATCAAGCTGTTTTTTCCACTTCAGAGGTTCAAATCAAGATGAACCACTTGAGGGTTACTCTTTCTAAACTCCCTTTCTGAGACCCCCTCACAAGGAATCTGAAGGGCAACTTGATAATGGGCTATCCTTACCCCCAAGGAGCAGAGAAGAAAGGTTCATGTAACCTGGAAAACACCTGCTCAAAGGGGCAGCGATGGTCCCCCCCCCTCGGGATGAAGAGGATTGCTCCGTGGTGTGCAGGACTAGCCCTTTGGGTTGTAAGGGCAGAACGACAGAAATGGCTCTGGGTTACCGGCCCTCTTTCCAGTACTGGTGTTCCACAGGAATTTCCAGCTGCTCTACTAGGCAGCCATCTGAACCCCATCCTCTTTGGGTTGCTCTCCTGGCCATAGGCAAAATAATAATAAGTCTGAAGCACCCAGTGGGAAATTGCATTTCAGGCTGCAAAGCTGCGAGTCACCGAGTCACCGAGTCACCGGCAGACCACGAAAACCTTGCTGGAAAAATACAAAGCCCAGGCTTGCCCCTACCTGACACACAAAGCAGGCTCCTTTAGGCAAGAAGCCCCTGGCCCTAAACTTTCAATAAGGACTGAAAGAGAAAAGAAGAAACTGGCTAGTTTCCAAGTGGAGAAACCCCACAGTGCAAGACAACTAGAGCTTCTATGGCCTTATCTTCCCAGATGCCCCTGACAGCCCCTATACCCTAAAGCCAACTCTCTGTCCCGAGAGTCGAATTTGCCTTACCTGAGTCTTGCAAAACAACCAGTAAGGTCCAGCAGGTTTCAGGCGTGTAGTTCCATGTCCACGGAGAGATGAGAGCAGAGTTCAGAAGAGCGCAGGCTTTGGCTATTGGGGCGGCCAGTAAAGCTGCCCAGAGATGAATGGGATGCTCGAGGAGGAGGCGTTTGGAAGAAGGTGTCTCCCAAGCCCCCGGACGCAAAGTCTCCCACCAGGTTCACTCCACTTCCAGTCCTTAGCCAGGGAGGATACCTGGGAAGTTCAGGAAATTCTTGGAGTTCTGTGACGCTTCCGTGGACTTCGGGATGAACCGGAGAGGGGACAGGTTATAGGAAGGTTTCTAAATCATTAGAACCTTTAATTAGAGCCGCAGGTACCACCTCTCAGCTCAGTCAGTGACTTGGATTCTTGAAGGTGCCCGCCTTCAAGAGTCTTCGGAGCGAGTTAGCTTTGGTGCTGCCTCCTTCCAGCCGCACCTGGTTCAGGCCGAACGGTGCGCACCAGGCTGGGAGCTGGGACGCGGGACGCGGGGCACCCTAGTCGGAGGTGCTACCTCCGCTCACGGGACACGAGAAAACAGCGGAGCCTCAGGCTCAGACGGGCTGAGGTGCAGGCAGCCTGGCATGAACCCCGCTTGCCCGCCTCCGTCCTGCGCCTCTCCTGCGCTTCCCAGAGCCCCCCCCCCAGCCGGTGCGCAGAAGCCACTGGCCCCCAGCCCTCAAAGAGAGGAGTACGAGGAGTAAGCGCTGCGCCTCTCACATCCTGCCACTGTCCGCTGGCGCGCCTCCGAAATATGCCTGGAGTAGGGAAGTGGGAGGGTAGTGGAAGTCACCCAGAGCCTGGGCTTCGTTGCTAACAGTTTGGTGCCTCCTGGCTGACTGACTGAAACCGCGAGGTGCGAATTAGAAAAGGACCACTCTGGTGCGTCACAGCCAAGGGCCGCTTCTGCTCCTCCTCTTCTTTCACACCCCCTTTGGATTGAAAGCGCCAAGAGTGGAGACCGAATGAGGAGAGTGGAGGGGAGAAGCTGCCAACCCAAAGTCCTCCATCCCCTTGTTTAAAAACGCGCTTTTCTTACCCCCCCCCCGCCCCCCGCCTCCCGAGAAGGGAAGCGTGTCGCTGCAGCGCCGTCTAGTGTCCTTGCCAGACTAGGCTGCCATAAAGGAATGAGGAGAGCGTTCAGCTCAGTGCAGGTGTTTGGAAAGTCAGGAAAGCAAAGTTCTTTCAGCGTTTCTGGTCCCCAGTTCCAGCCACTGAACAAGATACCTAGTCCATCCGGCTATGCACCTGTCTGGTTCCCTGCAGGCTTAAGGCAGAACTTAATGTTTTTTTAAAGACGAAGGCTGCCAGGTTATCTCATTTTAGTTATAATTAAGCTTCCCAGAACGCAAGAGAACTCTTTTCCAACCCTTTCTGTGTTAAAGATCCTGAACTCTCCGGTTTTCCACTCCCCTGGCCTTCGGGCAGGCAGGTATCATTCCGAGAAAGGAAGTTGGGATGGTCTCACAGCTAGACCCAGAGACTCTTCCTTAAACCTGGGGCTCACCAGCCATGTTCCTGAACACCTGCTCTCCCATGCCAGGCAGCCCCCAAACCTCTCTCTTAAGGGGAAAAGCAGAGAGACTATTTACTGAAGAACCTGCAGGATCTAGACCGAGCGGTGCAGAGTGCACAGTTTCTTCCCCAAGAATCTTCTGCAGCATTCCCATGGGCCCTCGATACCGTGCTGATTAACGTACTTAACAGGATTGCTCATTTAACGGGTCAGCTGAGCGCCGTGCGCTGGAATTTGCTGCTACACTGAGCTCCTATTAATTTTATCTTTCTGTGCACTTTCTCCAGCTGTTCTCCCGAGGCTGTTCCCAGTGCTCTGCATTAGCCCCAGAAAGCCAGTTAGTGAGGGAGACAGAAACAAGGACCAGGAGGGGGCAAGCGCCTGGTGTGCCTTTGCTGCAACGCAGATCTGCCTTTCTAGTTGGCTCTCTTTGCCTTACCCGCTGTCAGAGTACACTCAGCAGAAGCTTTATGTGGTTGAAGTTACTCTCCCTCTTTCAACAAGTCCACCCACTTCTACTCCTTTTCTTCCCCGTGTGGAACATTCTTCTTACCATATCTCACAGAAACCCACCTCGTGGCATATTCCTTCTGCAAGTGGGGTTAAATTTGGAAATTTCGAGAAGTCACTGGAAAAGAAAAGACCTTCTGGGCAGGCAGCAATTGGCAGTACCAAGATGGCTTCCCTGGTACTTGTCGGGAGGAGGTGCTTTTGAAACAGGGGTGATGCCCTATAATTCCTGTTTGTTAATGATTGTTTTCACATAAAACACGTTCCCTAGACAGGGATGGCCAGCAGCTTCTCTTTTGTCCTTTGTTACAGTGCTCCTGAAAAGTTTCCTACATGCTTGCCCAGCAGCAACCTTCATCACCATGTCAAGCTAACTGCTGCTGGGCCTACATCATTATTACTGGCATTCATGAGGCTTTGTTCCAACCACCTGGCAGACCATCAGCATTACATACAGGATGGGATCCATGGTAGAGGCACCCTATTTCCAGAACTATTATCTCTTGGTTAGGTCAGATGTACACATAGTGACCTTCCATATAGTGTTAGTGCCTGGGCTCTGGGTCCTGGATGATCAGCTGAGATGTCCTGGGGAAGCACATATGGCTAAGCCACAAGACCCTTCACTTATAGTAGAATCCAGTAGGCAGGGCTAATGAAACTCATTCGTAGGCACCATGCCTACAATCCCAGTACTTGAGGGCCTAAGACAGTAGAATTGCTAGGGTTCGGGGTCAGCCTGCCTTACATAGTAAAGCTCTGTTTTGGAAATAAAGAAAAGCAACCACTTCTCATCAACTTTCTATACCCAGTTTAACCCAACTTGGATAACTTGTAGCTGTTTGTATATCATACTTTATACCTTTTGTACTCTTTTTTATGACTACCATTTCTTTAGTACATTCTCTGTTGATGGGGGGGCATCTCATATTTAAATCTCACAAATGTCTTAATTCTGACTAAGTCTACTGTCTTATATAGACTTTACCACCCTTTACCAGAGACTTTAAGAAGACATTCCACAATTGGGAGTCTAAGCTCTGGCAGATCAGTGGATTTTCTCTGAATGGGAAACAGGTTGTTGATTCCCAACAAAAGTAGCTGCTTGTTTTGGCCAATCCTTCTAGTCATTAATGGTTAAACTATGTGATGTCAAGTGGGTCAGAGATATGGGACCAGAAAATGGGAGAGGATGGGCATGGTGAATACAGTGCAACTGTTTACTGCTAAACTGACAGAACAATACCCTGTCTCAATAGGATAAGTTCATAATCTTCCTAATTAAAAAAAAACACATGGAGCTTCCAGGCTTCTCCAAATCTTAGTTACTCACTTGATACGGAGAAAAGCTGGCTACCAGTGAGGCAAACATCTTTAAAATATTAAAAACAAGTATAACTTACATTTTAAAAAAATGTTGAAATGTACTTCTACCAGAGGATGGCCTTTGCTGAAAACCAATGGGAAGAGAAACTTGGTCCTGCTAAGGCTGGATCCCCCAGTGTGGGGAATGTCAGGGCAGGGAAGGGGTGTGTGGATGGGTGGGGGAGCACCCTCATAGAAGAAAGGAGAGGAGGGATGGGATAGAGGGTTGGTTTATGGATGGGAAACCGAGAAAAGAGATAACATTTGAGATGTAAATAAAAATATCCAAGAAAGAAAGAAAGAAAGAAAGAAAGAAAGAAAGAAAGAAAGAAAGAAAGAAAGAAAGGAAAGGAAAGGAAAGAGTGTACTTACAGAACAAAACCTACAGACCATATGAAATCCTTGAAGAAGGAAGACCACATCAGAAGGAGGAAAATAATAAAGGGAGGTAGAGGGATGAAGAGACCTGGGAGGGAGAATGGAGGAGGAGGGGATATGGGGACAGGATTGGATGTGGGAGGAAATGGGGGAGATGTACAGAGGGTCAGGAAAATAAACAGAGGAGGTAGCAATGGGGATTGGGAAGTGGGGTAGTGTGAAAGTCCCACATGCCAGGAAAAGCAAGAGGCTTCTAGGACCCAACAGGGATGACATTAGCCAAAATACCCAACAAAGGGGAGAGAGAACCTGAAGAGACCATATCCAGTGGATAGGAACGGCCCCTGGTTGAAGAATGCAGCCACCCATACACCTCAAACAAAGTGTTCCTGTCTAAAGGAAATGCAGGGACAAAGAGTGGTGCAGAGACTGAAGGAAAGGCCATCCAGAGACTGCACCTGATGATCCATCCCATATGCAGCCACCAAATTCAGACACTATTGCTGATGCCAAGAAGTGCTTGCTGACAAGAGCCTGATATGGGTGTCCCCTGAGAAGCTCTGCCAGAGCCTGACCAATACAGATATGGATGCCATTGGACTAAGGAGGACTAAAGTACCTGAAGGGGTTTGCAAACCCATAGGAAGAACAACATTATCAACCAACCAGATCCCACCAGAGCTCCAAGGGACTAAACCACCAACCAAAAAGTACACATGGAGGAACCCATGGCTCCAGTCGTGTATGTAGCAGAGGATGGCCTTATCTGGCATCAGTGGGAAGGGAGGCCCTTTGTCCTGTAGAGACTCCATGCCCAAACATGGGAGAATGCTAGAGCAATGAGTCAGGACTGGGGGGAGGCTCCCTCCTAGAAGCAGGGGGAGGGATAAGGATAGCGGGGATGCAGAGGGGAAAACAGGAAGGGGGATAACATTTGAAAAGTAAATAAATAAAATAACCAAAAAAATGAGTGCAATTACATTGGAGAATAACGTGCTAGTGTCTACTGAAATTACAGATACATGTATAGTCATATATTCAAAGATATTTCCAGATGAACACACAAGAACAGGTAACTACAGATTTTTTATAAGACAAGATGATAGGTAATAAGCAAAAGAGACAAATTCATGTTCCATCATATATTTTGGTACATTTGATTATTTTTCATACACTGATTGCCTAATTTCTCATTTATGCCTCTTATTTTATGACTCTGAGTACCTTTCACTCCACAGAGGCTACCATGGAAGTTGGTTTAACTAAAATATATATAAACAGACATAATCTTGTGGTTCTGCCATCCAATTGGGTAGCTCTTGGTTCAAGTAGAGCAGTAACAAATTAGTCCAATTTACTTAACATATAGGAGCATTAATTATATGCATAATTTTTACATTTAACAAATGCTTCATTTGACCAAATTCACATAATGGAATCTAATGCTAAACTTAGCATTGGGCCATCCATATGATTGCATAATGCTATGAGGCTTTTTTTTTCACTGAAGGGACTGTATTTTTTTTTCTTGTTTGCAATCTAAATGTTTATTTTTTTCATTGACATTATTTTTATTAGATATATTTCTTTACTTACATTTCAAATGTTATTCCCTTTCTTATTTTCCTGCCCCAGAGCCCTATCCCCTCCCCCTCTCCCATATTCCCAAGCACTGGGAGTCCAACTTTGGCAGAACCAAGGGCTTCCCCTTCCACTGGTGCCCCAACAAGGCTATTCTCTGCTACATATGCAGTCGGAGCCCTGGGTCAGTCCTTGTATAGTCTTTCGGTAGTGGTTTAGTCCCTGAAAGCTCTGGTTGGTTGACATTGTTGTTCTTATGGGGTTGCAAGCCCCATCAACTCTTTCAAACCTTCCTCTAATTCCCCCAAAGGGCATCCGGTTTTCACTTCAGTGGTTTGCTGCTAGGGTTGACCTCTGTATTGGACATGACCTGGATGTGTCTCTCAGGAGAGATCTATATCTGATCCTTTTCAGCATGTATTTTTTAGCTTCATCAATCTTATCTAGTTTTGGTGGCTGTGTGTGTGTGTGTGTGTGTGTGTGTGTGTGTGTGTGTGTGTGTGTGTGTATGGGCCACACAAGGGCCAGGCTCTGAATGGCCGATCCTTGACTTGCTGTTCTAAACTTTGCTTCCATATACACTCCTAATGATATTTTTCACCCTTTTAAGAAGGAGGGAAACATCCATATTTTGGTCATCCTTCTTCTTGAGCTTCCTGTGGTCTGTGGAATCTTGGGTATCTTCCTGTGCATCTTGGGTAATTCAAGCTTTTGAGCTAATATCCACTTATCAATGAGTAAATACCAAGGGTGTTTTTCTATGATTGGGTTATTTCACTCAGGATGATATTTTCTAGTTCATTCCATTTACCTACGAATTTCATGAAGTCATTGTTTTTCATGGCTGAGTAGTATGCCATTGTGTAGATGTATCACATTTTTTGAATCCATTCTTCTTTTGAAGGGCATCTGGGCTCTTTCCAGCTTCGGGCTATTAAAAATAAGGCTGCTATGAATGTAGTGGAACATGTGTCTTTGTTGGATGTTGGAGCATCTTTTGGGTATATGCCCAGGAGAGTTATAGCTGGGCCCTCAAGTAGTGGAATGGCCAATTTTCTGAGGAGCCTCCAGACTGATTTCCAAAGTGGTTGTACCAGTTTGCCATCAGACCAACAATGGAAGAGAGTACCTCTTTCTCCACATCCTCGCCAGCATCTGCTGTCACCTGAGTTTTTGATCTTAGCCATTCTGACTGGTGTGAGGTGGAATCTCAGGCTTGTTTGATTTGCATTTCCCTTATGACTAAGGATGTTGAACATTTCTTTAGGTTCTTTTTGGCCATTCGACAATCCTCAGCTGAGAACGCTTTGTTTAGCACTTTACCCCATTTTAATAGGGTTATTTGGCTCTCCGGAGTCTAACTTCTTGAGTTCTATGTATATTTTGGATATTACCCCTCTATCAGATGTAGGATTGGTAAAGACCTTTTCCTAAACTGTTGGTTGCTGTTATGTCCTAATGACAGTGTCTTTTGCCTTACAGAAGCTTTGCAGTTTTATGTGATCCCATTTGGCGATTCTTGATCTTAAAGCATAAGCCATAGGTGTTTTGTTCAGGAAATTTTCCCCAGTGCCCATGTGTTCCAGACTCTTCCCCACTTTTTCTTCTATTACTTTGAGTGTATCTGGCTTGATGTGGAGGTCCTTGATCCACTTGAACTTAAGCTTTGTACATGGTGATAAGAATGGATTGATTTGCATTCTACTACATGCTGACCTCCAGTTCAACCAACACCATTTGTTGAAAATGCTATCTTTCTTCAATTGGATGATATTAGCTCCTTTGTCAAAAGTCAAGTGACCATGGTGTGTGGGTTCATTTTTGTGTCTTCAATTCTGTTCCACTGGTCTATCTGCCTGTCTCTGTACCAATACAATACAGTTTTTATCACTATTGCTATGTAATATTGCTTGAAGTCAGGGATGGTGATTCCCCCAGAAGTTCTTTTATTGTTGAGTATAGTTTTCGATATCCTGGGTTTTTTGTTATTCCAAATGAATTTGCAAATAGTTCTTTCTATCTCTATTAAGAATTGAGTAATAATTTTGATGGGGATTACATTGAATCTGTAGATTGCTTTTGGCAAAAAAGGCCTTCCTTACTATATTAATCCTGACAATCCATGTGCATGGGAGATCTTTCCATCTTCTGAGATCTTCCTCAATTACTTTCTTCAGAGACCTGAAGTTCTTGTCATACAGATCTTTCACTTGCTTAGTTAAAGTCACACCAAGGTATTTTATATTATTTGGGACTATTGTGAAGAGTGTCATTTCTCTAATTCTTTCTCAGTCTGTTTATCCTTTGAGTAGAGGAAAGCTACTGTACGGATTTGTTTGAGTTAATTTTATACCCCAACACTTTGCTAAAGTTGTTTATTGGGTTAAGTAGTTCTCTGGATGATATTTTCTAGTTCATTCTATTTCCCTACGAATTTCATGAAGTCATTGTTTTCGATAGCTGAATAGTACTCCATTGTGTAGATGTTTGATATTTTTTTAATCCATTCCTCTGTTGAAGAGCATCTGGGTTCTTTCATCTTTTAGGGTCCCTTAAGTACACTATCATATCATCTGCAAATAGTGATATTTAGATTTCATCCCTTACAATTTGTATCCCTTTGACCTCCTTTAATTGTCTGATTGCTCTGGCTAGGACTTCAAGAACTATATTGAATAAGTAGTGAGAGAGTGGGCAGCCTTGTCTAGTCCCTGACTTTAGTGGGATTGCTTCAAGTTTCTCTCCATTTAGTTTAATGTTAGCAACTGGTTTGCTGTATATGGATTTCACTATGTTTAGGTATGGGCCTTGAATTCCTATTCTTTTTTTTTTTTTCGGAGCTGAGGACAGAACCCAGGGCCTTGCGCTTGCTACGCAAGTGCTCTACCACTGAGCTAAATTCCCAACCCCTTGAATTCTTATTCTTTCCAGGATTTTTATCATGAAGGGGTGTTGAATTTTGTCAAATGCTTTCTCAGCATCTAATGAAATGATCATGTGGTTCTTATCTTTGAGTTTGTTTATATAGTGGATTACACTGATGGATTTCCGTATATTAAACCATCCCTACATCCCTGGAATGAAGCCTACTTGCTCATGATGGATGATCATTTTGATGTGTTTTTGGATCCAGTTTGCAAGAATTTTATTGAGTATTTTTGCGTCAATATTCATAAGGGAAATTGGTCTGAAGTTCTTTTTCTTTGTTGGATCTTTGTGTAATTTCGGTATAAGAGTAATTGTGGCTTCATAGAAGGAATTTGGTAGTGTTCTGTCTGTTTCAATTTTGTGGAATAGTTTGGACAGTATTGGTATGAGGTCTTCTATGAAGGTCTGATAGAATTATGCACTAAACCTTTCTGATCCTGGGCTCTTTTTGGTTGAGAGATTTTTAATAATTGCTTTTAATTCTTTTGGAGTTATGGGGTTGTTTAAAAGGTTTATTTGCTCCTGGTTTAACTTCGGTACCTGGTATCTGTCTAGAAAATTGTCCATTTCCTCCAGATTTTCCAGTTTTGTTGAATATAGGCTTTTATAGTAGGATCTGATTTTTTTTAATTTCTTCAGATTCTGTTGTTATGTCTCTATTTTCATTTCTGATTCTGATAATTTGGACACACTCTCTGTGACCTCCAATTAGTCTGGCTAAGGGTTTTTCTATCTTGTTGATTTTCTCAAAGAACCAGCTCCTGGTTTTTTTGTTTGTTTGTTTGTTTGTTTGTTTGTTTGTTTTGTTTTTTGATTCTTTGTATAGTCCTTTTTGTTTCTACTTGGTTGATTTCAGCCCTGGGTTTCATTATTTCCTGCCTTCTACTCCTCTTGGGTGTATTTGCTTCTTTCTGTTCTAGAGCTTTTCAGGGTGCTGTCCAGCTGCTGATAGATGCTCTCTCCTGTTTCTTTATGCAGGCACTCAGAGCTATATGTTTTCCTCTTAGCACTGCTTTGATTGTGTCCCATATGTTTGGGAATGCTGTATCTTCCTTTTCATTAAATTCTAAGAAGTCTTTCATTTCTTTCTTTATTTCTTCTTTGACCAAGTTATCTTTGAATAGAACATTGTTCAACTTCCATGTATATGTGGGATTTCTGTCATTATTGTTGTTATTGAAGACCAATCTAGTCTGTGGTGATCTGATAGAATGCATGGGATTATTTCTATCTTCCTATATCTGTTGAGGCCTGTTTTCTGACGAATTATATGATCAGTTTTGAAGAAGGTTCCATGAGGTGCTGAGAAGAAGGTATATCCTTTTGTTTTAGGATGAAATGTTCTATAAATATCTGTTAAATCCATTTGGTTCATAACTTCTGCTAGCTTCTCTATGTCTCTGTTTAATTTCTGTTTCCATAATCTGTCCAGTGATGAGAGTGGGGTGTTGAAATCTCCTACTATTATCATGTGAGGTAAATGTGTGCTTTGAGCTTTAGTAAGGTTTCTTTTATGTATGTAGGTGCCCTTGTATTTGGGGCATAGATATTTAGGATTGAGAGTTCATCTTGGTGGATTTTCCCTTTGATAAATATAAAGTGTCCTTCCTTTTCTTTTTTTATGACTTTTAGTTGAAAATTGATTTTATTTGATATTAGAATGGCTACTCCAGCTTGCTTTTTCCGACCATTTGCTTGGAAAGTTGTTTTCCAGCCTTTCACTCTGAGGTAGTGTCTGTCTTTGTCTCTGAGGTGTGTTTCTTGTAGGCAGCAGAATGCAGGGTCCTCGTTGCGTATACAGTTTGTTAATTTATGTCTTTTTATTGGGGAGTTGAGTCCATTGATGTTGAGAGATATTAAGGAATAGTGATTATTGCTTCCTGTCATATTTATATTTGGATGTGAGGTTATGTTTGTGTGCTTTTCTTCTCTTTGTTTTGTTGCCAAGACGATTAGTTTCTTGCTTCTTCTAGGGTGTAGCTTGCCTCCTTAGGTTGGGCTTTACCATTTATTATCCTTTGTAGTGCTGGATTTGAAGAAAGATATTGTGTAAATTTGGTTTTGTCATGGAATATCTTGGTTTCTCCATCTATGTTAATTGAGAGTTTTGCAGGATACAGTAACCTGGGCTGGCATTTGTGTTCTCTTAGGGTCTGCATGACATCTGCCCAGGATCTTCTGACTTTCATATTCTCTGGTGAGAAGTCTGGTGTAATTCTCGTAGGTCTGCCTTTGTATGTTACTTGACCTTTTTACCTTACTGCTTTTAAAATTCTTTCTTTGTTCTGTGCATCTGGGGTTTTGACTACTATGTGACAGGAGGAATTTCTCTTCTGGTCCAATCTATTTGGAGTTCTGTAGGCTTCTTGTATGTTTATGGACATCTCTTTCTTTAGGTTAGGGAAGTTTTTTTCTATAATTTTGTTTAATATATTTACTGAGCCTTTGAGTTGGGAGTCTTCACTTTCTTTGATACCTGTTATCCTTAGATTTGATTTGCTCATTTTGTCCTGGATTTCCTATATGTTTTGGGCTAGAAGCTTTTCACGTTTTACATTATCTTTGACAGTTATGTCTATGTTTTCTATGGTATCTTCTGCCCCTGAGATTCTTCTCTCTTCTATCTCTTGTATTCTGTTGGTGATGCTTGTATCTACGAGTCCTTGTCTCTTTCTTGGGTTTTCTATATCTGGGTTGTCTCCTTTGTGCTTTCTTTTTATTGTTTCTATTTCCATTTTCCATTCGTTTACCCATTTGGTTGTGTTTTCCTGTAATTCTTTCAGGGATTTTTGTGTTTCCTCTCTACTGGCTTTTACTTGTTTACTTGTGTTTTCCTGCATTTCTTTAAGGGAGTTTTTTATGTCTTTCTTAACATCCTCCATCATTATCAAAAAAAATGTGATTTTCAATTTAATCTTGCTTTTCTGGTGTGTTTGGATATCCAGTATTTTCTTTAGTGGGAGAACTAGGCTGTGATTATGCCTAATAGTCTTGGTTTCTGTTTTTTAGGTTCCTGCTCTTGCCTCTAGCCATTGGGTTGTCTCTGGTGTTTGCTTCTCTTGCTGTTTCTGAGAGTGACTTGACCTGTTGTAGGCCTCTGTGTCAGCACTCCTGTAGAACTGTTTTCCTGTTTTCTTTCAGCCTTTCCTGAGAACAGATGCTCTGTTTTCAGGTGTGTTGGTGCTCCCGGAGACTGTCTTTCAGCTCTAGGAGCAGGCAGGAATCAAAGGGTCCTGTCCCTGATTGCTCCTAGGTCCTTGCATCCAGGGTTCACAGTTGGCACTAGGCAATTCACTCTTGGGTCTGGACTGTGGGTCTAGGGTAGTCCCCTCTGACTTCTCAGGAGTGCCCACCCTTTTGAGGGTCCAGCTCTCTCCACCACGGGATTTGGGTGCAGGGAGCTGTTTGGCTGGTTCAGTTCAGTCCTGGGTGCAGATCAGAACCATGGGTACCAGTGGGTGACTGTTCCTATATTCCTGTGTCCAGAGGCACTGTTCAGTTTCCCCTTGGACAGGGGATGTGGGCAGAGGTGTGTAAATGTGGCAGTCTTTTCTGCGGTCTCAGGATGTCTGCCACTATGAATCTTTTAAGTGAGAGGGGCAACTGTGTTCTAATATGGAAATGCTTGAAAAAATAGTTTTAGTGTGAGTTGCAGAACAACATGGGTATGGTGCTTCCGTTTGGGCTTAAAAGAATTGAATAGGATGAGAATGATGCATATCTGTATTCACTTGAAGAATGCACATGAGATTAATTGTATTTTTGTCTTTGAGAAGATTTCAACACTGGACAAAGACAGGAAAGAAAAACTGCAATGCCATATGTATTTTAAGAGAAAAATCTCTGAAAACGTTTATAAATGCTCCTGTCCATTTACTACCTGTATTCATCAATGCACTACCCCTTCTAAGTAATTTAAATTAATTGTATATACAATTTATGTTGAAATAATTGCAAATTATAATAAATCAACACATAAGAAATTGGAAACAAGCAACTCTTTACAATATGTGTCCATAATTTCAAAATACTTGTGAGTCTGAAATGTATGCCTGGACTACAATGTAAGAAGATATATTGTATTTTATTGTATACATGTACAAAATTCTCAGAAAGATTCAGTTTTTTTAAAATGGGATATCCTGAGTAATATA
This sequence comes from Rattus rattus, assembly GCF_011064425.1. Lineage (NCBI taxonomy): Eukaryota > Metazoa > Chordata > Mammalia > Rodentia > Muridae > Rattus > Rattus rattus. The sequence continues at coordinate 89,497,585 of NC_046172.1, forward strand.
GAAAGACCCAGTCTGAAAGTTAAATTAAAACTGAAGACCTGGAGTATATCTCAATGGTAAAACCCTTGCCTATCATGTGTAAGCACATATGTTTAGTCCCTGAGAAAAATGGTATAGGGTTCAGTGGAAGGTAAGATATGGTGATGAAGGTATACACAGTTAAAGTACATTATATACATGTTCAAGAACAAATGGTAATTTAAAAATAAAATTCCTAGAATTAAATCATTTGAGAAAATTCAATGTCTAATAAAAGAGAACAAAGAATTAAGAAAATATTTGAACTCTCAAAGACAAAGAAAGTAGAGGACAGGTATAGTTGAAGAGATATATCAAGGGTACTGAAACTCCAAATTACAGAAACTTTTACTCAGTTAACAAGTGCTGTAATCTAAATATGCATATCCCTCTGTGAAAGTTAGGATTGGCAGCCGGACAGGGTCTAGAATCATCTAGGAGATAAACTTCTAGGGATATCTATAAGTGGGTTTTTAGATTGGATAACTGAGGTTAGAAGACCCACTTCAAATGTGGGCAGCATTATTCCATGGACTGGGCCCAAGGTTGGTTTAAAAAATAAAATCACACTGAATATCAGCAGAAGGAAGAGGAGGTAGGGAGGGAGGGAGGAAGAAGACAAAACAGAAAGACAGTATTTGTTTTGGTAATAAGAACTAGAGTATTAGCCATAAGATACTGGGAGAAAATACCTTAATAAATACTTGTGGATCTCAATAATCCACCAGGTTTGGGAACAAGTGCTTTAATCTTAGTTGAAAGATTGCTGCATAAATCAATAGCTTTTTATAATATTGAGTTTAGAATGATCATCCTCTTAATCTGTCTCATGTGCAGTCTGTAGTTTGACTACTGTATGCTGCCTCCCTCATTGGAGTATACAGGCTAAACAATATCTCAACAATTAAAATTACATGTGGAAATTCAATCTTTAACTTAGGATTCTGTCTCTTCTACTTTAATACTTCTCCTTTCCCCATACAGGTAAAAAGGGGCCCAAAACATTAGTTCAATGATGGTGGTGGTGGTGTGTGTTTGTGTGTGTGTGTGTGTACGTAAAGTTGAATTTATGTGTTCCATTTTGTTTTATTCTATAAGGGTATTATCTTTTTATTCATCCTTGAATCCTTACTGCTTTTATTGAATCAAGTTAATTTTCATTGAATTAAGTTGCTCAGATGTGTAGAATGCTTTTCATCACACAAGGGAGGTTTTCTGCCATTCTCTGTTGAAATATTTTTGTGCTCCTTTCCTTCCTTCCTTATGGCTTTCCTTTTGCGCATAATTTGATATACTTGATGTCATTTCATGCTTCTTCAAATTTCCTTCTTATTATTTCCCCTTTTCTTCATATTGTATTATATTTGTTATTGAGCCCATTCACATCTTCCATCTTTCATTCAGGTTATTTTACTTTTCAACTCTGGATTTCCCATTTCATTCATTTTTTTTCTTAAAATAATTTATATCTCCTTTTTATATTGTCTCTTGAGTTATTAAACATTTTCTTCAAAACCTTGTGCACTTTTAAAAACACAGTTTATTACATTGGACATACTAGCAGCTTTGAAATTTGTTAAGCAAAGTTACCTTGGGTCTCATCCAGGCAGTATCTGTTCTCAATGAAGGTGACAGTGGTGACTTCGATTTATAGCAGTGGTTATAGTAATGGTGGTGGCAGTGATGATAGTGGTAGTGGCACTAGTTGGAGTAGTTGGAGTGGTAGTGTTTATGTAAATGAGTGACACTTTTCTTTTTGTATCTTCTGTGCTGTCTTTTGAAGCCTGTACATTGGAGGAAATACATTGTGGCAGTTCTCACCGCTGAGTCTACTCACTAAGGTCTTATTCTTCTTGCTTGTTTATTGCCTCCCCTAGACTATTTTAATGAAGCATGTCTTTCCCGAAGAATAGAGTTTGGGTCCATTTCTCAGAGGAAACCACAGTGAACATACACAAGCTCATCATGGTATGACAGAGGTTGTAAAGCAGTGCTTTTGCTCTAGCTTCCTACCCTCTGTTGAACTCTATGTCTTACACACTTGTTATGCTCGATCAGTTAGGGTTGATTTGCTATCATTATCAATAATGGCCATTAAAGAAATTGCTTTAAAATTCAGTCCAGTTAACTGTGGGCAGGACTAGCTTTGTGGCACATCTTTGACGTTCATTCTGACTTTAAGAGAGTTCTTTTTAAGTGTTTATTTCCTTGTATCTCTCTAGTAAACTAGCTATCCTATGTTTCATCTTGTTTTTCTTAATTAATTAAAAGAAGCTAACATCTTAGTTTCTTATACAGAAATCTCCTTTTATTTCAAGAGAATCTCAACTTGACCTTCCCCACATGCTGTCTTTTCAGTGAAATCTTTGGGTTTATGATCTTATACCCTTCTCCTTGAACAAAATTTCTAAGCCAGTTCTTTGGGCACTGGGCAGGGATGGTAGCTATGATCTTCTTAACTTGCTTGACTCTTGTGTCATGGAACCCTTGTAGAAGTAGAAGCAGTCTCAGGATTTTCATTCTGCTTGATCTTGGATAGATTCAGAGTGGTGGCTGGGAGGAATGGATGCTGGAAATTAGTACCCTCAGCTTCAACCAGAGTTACATAGGTAAAGTAGGCTGACTTTCCTTCCCAGTAAACTACCTCCATTAGAACTAAGAAGAGAAACTCTTGCCTTTACCATGCATACTCATGAGAGCATCCATGAGGCCAAGGAAAGAAGCTGAGGGAAAGAGATGAGCACACATCAAGTGCCATAGACATTTAATGGTTTTCACTGGATATGAGTAGACCTTTCTTGATTGTGAATCTTTTGATTTTAAAATTACATCATTTCTATTCTATTTCCTCCCAACAATTCTATTTATGTATCCCACCTCACTCCCATTCATACTTCTGTCATTTCTTCTTTAATTATTCTCACGTATGTGTACGTACATGAATATATTCCTAAATACATAAACACAAGTTTCTCAATGCTGACTATGCAATATTGGATAACCAATTGGTGTACCCTTCCCTGGGGAAGATTATTTCTCCTGCTCTCAGCATTCCTTAGTTGCCTAGTGTTGAGTATGTATTTCTTAATTTGCCTATATACCCTTAAGACTATATCCAGATTTATTTTTGTCTTCATAACCTTTGTTTGTTTCTTTGCGAATGGGGTCTATGGAGCTCTTACTGTTACTTCCTAACAAATACTTACTAAAAGGAATAATATTCATGGATTAATACAGAACAGACAAGGGATTCCGAAGCCTCTCTACAAACAGAAGGTTTTGCTGTGAGGGTAATCACAGTAAATACAATGTTAGGAGGAACCAGAGAAGGCATCATTGAAGAGGTAGCATCTAATGGTGACTTTAAATACACGTTAAGATAAAAAGGGAGAATTTCAGACAGAAGGAGTAACATCAACTTATTCACTTTTCAATGCTCGAGCCCACTATGTGATAGACAGTATTTTTTATGCATTGTATATAGAGCACTGAAATACACAGACAAAAAAATCTCTGTTTAAATGGCATTGAAATTCTGGTGTGGTGGTGGTGGTAGTAGAAAATAGGATATATATATGTGTATATATCTGTATAATGCAGCATAAAATGTTGTTGTAGAAAACATAAAGCAGGATAGGTGATACAGAGAAGGACAAGAAAACTGTAATTTGAAATAAGGTGTCCAAAGAAAGCATTAGAGGCAGTATAAAACTTGAGAAGAATATTAAAGAGAATGTAGGAAGAAGTTTATCCTTTATCTAGTGCAAAATGTTGCAGGCAGGACTAATAGAAAGTACAAAGGTCTTGAGACGGGATCATGCCTAACAAAGAACAAACTGACCAGTATGACAGTGACTGAATGCAAGAGGTAGAGTTTAAAATGGGAGAAGTAATGAGCAGTTGAGAAAGTGTAAGAATCAGCAAGTATATATGACAGATAATTGTTTCCCTTTATGAGGAAGGGAGACATGCTCAATGTGTCTGGGGCACTGCATCTATGGAAAGGCGTAAAAGGCAAAAGAGGCCTGGAAAAGTAGATTGGGGTAAAATTGGAAAGAGCTTCAAATATGAGAATAATATAGTTGAGTCAGTGGGAACGAGAAATTATTTTAGATATTAACCTCTCCAACCCTGAATCATACATAGCACCTGCTCTTCTCTCCCTGTCCTTTTCATTTTCCTACCTGCACCTAAAACGGCCAAGCGATGGGTCAAAAATCGTAACAGCAATAACCACTATGCAAGCTTTCCACTCTATCATCTCAACCTTTGACTGGCCTTGGGGCAGGTGGGAGACATATGCCTGAAATGCCATTGTTTCGTTTTAAAGAATAGCCTATGCTGTGCTACATTTTCAGACAGGAAATTTCTCCTTAAATTTCAGCCAAATCTTTTTATCTTTGGTTTATTCCTTACCGAGGCAAGAAATTCTTCATCATCCTGGATTTCTGAGGAGAGTAATAGAAAAATAAGCCTCTGTCTGAAAACCCTATGTCTCTCACAAAGAAAGGAAGTCAATATTTATTTATTTTTATAATCACCAGGAAAGCCCTTGCTAAAGGAAAGTCAGATATTAGTAAGTATCAGCACATTTGCCAGAATGGCTAAAGTCAGTTATAAATAGCTTTGTAAATCGATTGATTGGAATTTGGGCTTTTTATCATTGAAAGAAGAAAACTCTCTGCATTATAATAAAAGAAAATCTCAATCAAAGAGCAAAAAGGCAGAACTATGGAGGAAAAAATAGTGGCAACTGATACAAATGGTTTTGCTACACTAGTAGCTAATAGTCTACAGAGAGTGATGCTTTCAATTGTATTCCAGCAATGGTGGGGCAGGTTAGGCTACAGCATGAGTGATTCTAAAGCACAGAGAAGTTAAGGCTAATCTTAAAGAAAGCGAACTCCATACGGCAATTAATTAATGCTGTGTGTTGTTAGAACAACATGCACACAGAATGGCAGTTTAAACCATCAGCTGTCACTTCAGCTCATTTGTGGCACAAGGAAAACTGCTCTTTTTCAAGATGCTCTGACAGCATGTGACTGTGTGGCATCTTCGAGGTCCCAGCTTCTTACACTGTAGGTCACAGCACACTGAGAAGTCACATAGCTGAATAGGGGAGTCTTGAAAGTTTTGGCACTAGTTAAAGGTTTCTAGATGTACAACAACTAAAATTAAATTCAAAATCAAATGTATAATGTATTGGAAGTGCTTCTGGCACTTAACTTGTATTACATCACATGGCATTACTGCAGCCTTGGCTCTGAAAATATAACACGAGTATGAGTAGTTCACACTATTTATGTTGCTGACTTGATTTTATAAAAAAATTGTCAAATTAACTTTGGCTTAGAATTAGGACAGAATTTCCAACAATTTCGTAAGAGGCCCTAAACATACTTTGCCATTTTGTACTACATATTTATGCAAAGTGACATTTTCAATACAGACGTTTATAAAATTAAAATATCTATCAAATCTGAAAAGTGTTGAAGATGCTTTACATCCGGCAATAACAGAAGTTTTTCATTCGTTTTAAAAGATGTTTTTAAATTATTTTTATTATGTGCAATGTAGCAGATAGTAGGCTCATGCGAGTAAGGGTGTCTGAGGAGGCCAAAGGTGACAAATCCTCTGGCTCTGAAACTATAGGCATTTGTGAGCCTCCCATTGTGGATACTAAAACCCAAACTCTGCCCTCTGGAAGAAGAGTACATTCTCTTAACTACTCAATTTAAATTAACTTCTTAATTTAAATTTTAAAAATCTTTTTTATTTGCAATTTAAAGTTAAAATATAATGATATAATTGCATCATTTCCCACCTCCAATCCCTCCCATGACACCATTTCCCTTTCCCTCTCAAATTCATGGCTTCTTTATTACACACACACACACACACAGACAAATACGTAAACACAACCAGCAGGTACTGTTTATTGTTTTGCTTGAATGCATACGTTTTCAAGACTGAGCACTTGCTATTCATTGGATAACCAATAACCAATATCTCATCCCCTGGGAAAGGCTAATTCTCCTTTGCTCAGCATTCCCGAGTCGCTTTTAGTTCTTTGTCTAGGGGAAGGGCCATTTGAGCTTTCCTCCTTCCAATTTAGTGTATCTATTGGTGTTGTCACTGTTCAGGTCTTCTTTAAGTAGCCATATTGGTGGTAATTAAGACTGGAGATTCCCTGTCAATTTTGGGAGACACAGAAGTCTCACAGAAGACTTAGCCTTCTGGATCTTATAATCCCTGAGCTTTTGGTGTGGGGATTATGTTGAAGAGGTATGAACCAGAGCTGGGCAACCCACAATCGTCTGTTCTGTGCATTTAGACTAGTTGTAGCTTTCTATAATGATCTCCATCTGCTGAGAAGATCAGTTTCTTTGATGAGAGGGGAGGGGTGCACTTATCTGTGGGTATAAAGAGTGCAGTTGATAATTACACTAGTTTAGATAACTATCTATAGTAGGTTCTTGACTATGATCCATTAAGACTTTTGGGGATTGAACAACCTTTTCATAGAGGTCATCTAAGACCATCGAAAACCACAGATATTTACTTTACAATTCATAACAGTAGAAAAATTACAGTTATGAAATAGCAACAGAAATAATCTTATAGTTGGGGGTCTCCACACCATGAGTAAATATATTGTAGAGTTGCAGCACTAGGAAGGTTGAGGATCACTGCTCTAAGATCACCTTACTAACTATGGGTGATTGGCTATGCCTAATACTATTAGGAATGATTTTCCCACTCTGGAATGGGCCTTAAAGTCCAATTAGACAGCTGTAGGTTTCCCCCAAGATGTAAGTGCTACTGTTGCAGCTTTAGGGATCGCTAGCTCTGTTCTTCCATAGTCTAGGTTCATAGACACCACAGCTGGGTAAGACTATTGGTGTGTTCCTCTGCTGGCAACTTGCATGGTTCCTTCTGTTACTATGAAAGCTAGTCCTCAGGGAGGGGGCATTTGTGTCAGATCCTGAGTCCTGCATCATCGAAATTTTGCCACATATTCAAGAATAGGAATTTACCTTCAACTTCTGGGAGACGACCAACGGGAACAGCAGCAGACTATATTATTTTGGGAGTCTCTTGGTCTCCCCTGACCAACTAGAGAGGAGGATTCCCATGTTTGGCACTGGAGTTTTTGTTACATAGTCTATGTCTAGTCCTTATACTTTAATTATTTGTGTAAAGGTAAATAAGTACACACATTTCCTTTGGCTTCATCTTTAATAAATGGCAAAATTGTATGCATGCCAAGAACTGCTTTAATTTTTTTCTTATTATCTGCAAATGTTTGATAAAATAAGCCTATGTACATAGATATACAGGAAGGCTCACATGAAATTTCCTCAGGTATAAAGAAGGGTCACAAGTGGAAAAAGTGAAAGAACCTTTGCTGTTCTACATTATCAGAAACTATTTTAAGTATCCTCAAAAATCAATTTACTGTCAAGTATATAATACTCTGTGTTTGAAAAATGCCTCATGCATGCCAATTTTTATTAAGCTTTAAAAGAATGCTTGATTATCCACAGCATTATTTTCTTCAGTGAGAATCATTGTTTCCTACGAAGCATTATTACAAAACAAGAACAAACACCCAGGGTGGCTTTATCACTTCATGTCATAAACAGATGGCCTTATAATCTGTTTGAAATTTAAAGAGAAAGATCTTTTAAAAACTTTTCAAGTCCCTAGTCAGTTCCTAAAAGTGCCTACTTTGGGCAGCATAACTTCAAAATATCAAGAGTCATCAAAAGTCTCCAAGATAAACTGTCTCCCCCCCCCAACACCCAGCTCTATACCAATCCCAGATATGAGACATCTCAGAGATCTGGGTGTGCTTTATTTCCTTCCTGTGAAGGTACCAAAGAAAGCTCGCGCTTGTCAAAAATATCACTAATTAACTTTCAAAACTAAAATTCACTTTATTTGGGCTTTCATTGCATGCTGGGTGTTTTAGATCACACATCGAAGCAAACAACAAAGCTTCGTGCCAACATACCAGAGTAGAAGCAGAGAGTCTGAGGCGTCTCTCTGTTGTTGTTTTAAAACCATTTCTGTTATTCATCTGTTCCTCATTTGGTATCACTGTTTTTTTCCCCCTTGAAATTGCGATGAATATTGTCACCTGACAAGAAAAAAAGTTCCTGCAAAGCACTAAATGCCTCGGAGAAAAATACCAACTAGTTACTATTATAATACCATTAATAAGCTAAAAATAATAATGAGACATACTTTGTGAAGTGCTGGATTAACATAAAATACACTCTCACAGATGTATGGATTTAAATCTTAACATTCACTTTCTCTTCCTTGTATTGTCATTCCATGGAGAGTTGATGCGGACATCCCTTCTCAGATCCTCTGGGTCTGTCACCTCATGTCACCTCATGTCATTTCCAGGACTCAAATTCTGACATTTGTTTTTGTCATACTCAAAAGTTCCAGAAACATTAACAATCAAAGGAATTCATTCCAAGTCAACAAAACAGTATCGACTTTGAATCTTCTCTGAATTATTCAATAAAAATGTGTCAATAAACAAACATATCACATGCCAAAACTTTATATAAGACTGGTAATACTTTTTTTATTTAGCATTTAGAACCTTTGCCACCTTACATCATCTTTCACTACTCTTGTCAAGATTATGACATAAAATGTGATGCTTTAAAATATTTATCATATCACTTCTTACAGCCATCTCTTTTAGCAGAATTAAGAGGTTAGAAACAGTCACATAAGATAACCCAGGGACTTTGATATATACAAGAAGGTGAAATTATATCTAATGATACCTTTGATTTATATTTTAATTTTAAATGCATAGAATGGTATCATTAAACATATTTTAACTTTTAATAATAAATCAATGGAATATTAATTATTACATTAGAAAGTAAGGACACATAAATTATTCATAAATATCTACTGCAAATTGAATTTTTAAAGCTGGCTTTATTTTCCATATTCTGGTCTCATATTAGCCACTAGTGGAAAATAATTCATTTCACAGCCACTGCTAATATGGCACAGATGGCAGTCTTTATTCAAGATAGGCTTAGGTCTGAATGAAAAGAGAAATGTCAATGCTGTAGACTAAGATCAAATGAGACTAGTGAAACTTAACATTAATACAATGACATAAGAAGAAATGATTTCTCAAGAATATAGCAGTTGTTTGGAAATCATTTAAATGTACACGTCCTTTACAATGTATTTTTATTTTCATGATTTGAAGGTCATGAGTTACAAAGGGATATAAAGGTAATTTTGTTCTTCTATTTTTAACCCTGTTGTGGCTTTTGGGGGGGTTGGGGGTAGATAAGTGAATAAAGGATATATTCCACAGTGAAAATGTAGACTCTAATACAGACCTTCCACTTCAGAATGGCTGTTTTAATGATACAGAAGAAGCTCATAGAGAGACATATGGATATTGGGTCTGGTTAATTTCTGTGCCTGGTGTTTTTGTTTGTTTTGGCATTTTTGCAATTTTTTAAATAATAGAGTTTATTTAAAATAATGGAAAATGGCAGCTGTTAGAAGAATTTCAACCTCCAAATGTGTTATATTTTATTGTTACATTTTAATAATTTTGTGGCTATGTAAAATTTAACTCACCATCAGATAACCTTCACATCTCTCTCTCTACTTGCTCCAGTTCTGTCATGCATTTCACTCCTAGTGTCCTAAGGACCTTGGTGAGCACAACATTCTCACTTCACATCTCCTTAGGTGTAAAAAGGTGGCAAGAGTAAGAATCAGTGAATCTGCTGAATCAGGAGTCTGATGGGAGCTGTGTATTCAACCCCTTAACACAGCTTGTTTTCTTCTTCTTCCTGCTCTTCTAGGCTGGGGTAAGAATACAGTGTGAAGAACTATGGCCTTCTTTGCCCTTCTCTATAGTACCAACGGACATGTCACAGAGGCTGCACTGGTGAGGAAACCATTGACAAAATGATCAATTGAACTCTACTCCTATTTCCTTTTGATATCCCACCTCCATAAACTTAGGCTGCCTCCTGACTATCCAATGCCACCTAGGGAGTCAGCTCACATGGGCCTTTGTGCTTCCCTCCAGCCACCTATGCATATAAATTTTCCTGGCTCTAGCCTTTCAAACTTGACCTTCCCTTTGTTACAACATTGGATCATGGGTTTTTCTTTGAGGAGTATGAAGGTACTGCCGTGACCAACTCCTTTTCAAAATTTTTTACACTAGTACCACAACTGAATATTAATGAAGACTTGTGTCGTATCCTCAAGGAGAGTCCAGGAATGTTCAGTCCCAAAGCCACGCAAAGCATCCGTTATAGAACCAACAAATGCACTATCCTCCATCCAATTTTCTACTAAAAAGAACATGTTCTGAGAGATGTGTTAATAACAGGCAGGAGGAAAACAAAGGAAACACAAAGTTAGAATTTTCCTATATGGAAGAAAATTAGAGTTCTTTTAAAAACTTTCAATTCTTTTAGGGAACATTGGGCATTTTTATAAGTGTAATCTTAGTATTTACAACCTCTGAAGTTTTATCCCCACTATAACCCTTCTGCTTTTGTAAGATCAAATACACATCTAAGATGTGTGGATAACAAGCTATATATTACATTTGATGCAGAACAGAGTAACTATGTCTCTAGCATTTTTTAAAAGTAAACAATAGCTGAAAAGGTGGCTCAGTAGTTGAGAGCACTGGATGCTCTTCCAGAGGTCCCTGGTTCAACTCCCAGCAACCACATGGCAGTTCCAGGGGCTCAGACACCCTCTTCTGGCTTTCATGAATACTGAACACATGTGGTGCACAGACAAAGCATGCAGGCAAAACACCCATACACACTAAATCAATAAATGAACACACACACACACTCACACATACACACATACAGAGAGAGAGAGAGAGACTTACTAAGTCACACTAATTAGCATATCCATCACCTACAATACTTAGAATTGTTTTAGTCCCATTAGCTCTCACTTAAGGGCTTGGGAGTTCACTTCTTTGATCCTCAGATAGACCTTAGCAGTAAATTCAAATCTCATGGAAATTCCATTAGCAAAATTCTTAACTCCGTTCCACCAGATATGTTTGTCCTTTAGAGCCTGAGACCTAAGTAGTCCCCTGAACCTCATCAACCAATCAGGTTTATATTTGTCTTTAATGTGTTTGATGCTCTTACCCATACCTTGTCTTCCTCCCAAAGCTTAAAAAAAAACAATTTAATGAATGTATTTTCAGTAATGAGATAATAGGTAGTGGTCACTTGCAAAAAAAATTATAGAGCTAGAAATCATGCAAATCATAGAAAAGTCATACACTGGAACACTAGTAGTCCCAGTACTAACTCTGTATGTATGACTATGTAATACAAATGTATGTTTGTATGAATGTATGTATACGTAACATGTATGTATGTATATGTGTATGTGTATAACTCATTTTCAATAATAAGTTAATAGGCATAGTTATTTGCAAACCAAATTATATAGAACTAGATTCAAAAGACATGGACGGGAACACTTGCAGTCCCAACACTACTTCTGTATGTATGACTAAACGATACTAACTGAGATGTATGACCCTGAGAAAAGCAGCTATGTATACTGGGCCTCAGTTCCTTTTGTACTAGATGGATAGATAGAATTTTCTGATGCTCATAAAATCTACAGGAGGAAAAGAGGTATTATTAGAAAGAATCAATCAAAGAAAGCCATTTAAAAACATAGGGACATCGATTTGCCTTTCAAACTCATTTGTACATTGTGACCTCGAGTAGCAAGTTGGTAAAGATGAAACAAAACAAAGCCATAAAATACCAACTCCCTGGACCCCATCCCAGATTAATTTAATCTGGTCCTGTGAGCATTGGAATCTGCCTAGGTTTTAAGATTTTTCCTTTACTGTTGATATTCTCCTAAGGGACATCTAATAGTTAAGGCTGATGACCAATTCAGAACTCTGAACCCATCACCCAGCTTTGAAATGAATTCCCTATGTCCTAAGCAACTAGGGATACTATTGGCTTAGTTGACTCTATCACCTGGACCATGTGCTACATAACCTCAGAATGTTGTCACAAGTTATATATTCCCAAATCTTTCCAAACTGGGTGTCATTGTTTGTATCTTGTCTCTCACTACAAGCTATTTCCTCAACACTATCCAATTTCAAGCCTTCATTGATGCACATGGTATAAGAACTCTCTTATAGTTCTGTCCTATATGATGGGTCAAAAACTGGGAGGTTTTGGTCATTCAAAGCTCAACACAATGTTTTCTTTATCCTATCTACCACCACACTTGAAGCCTAAAACACATCTCAGAGGTTCTGCATGAGTCCAAATGCAGCATTCGAGAGTGCTTCCTGGTACATTAGAATTACTGGTGAATTTTCTAAATTTACATTTATGGATCCTTCCACACTAAGTGAATTGAAATTTGTGGCTATGTGGCCTAGAGGTCTGGGAACAAGCTCATTAGTTTTGTTTAATGTACAGGTATAGTTGAGAATGCTTTTGTACATCTGTGCACATCACTGTTCTATCTCTGGACCTTACTTCTTTTATGTTAAATACTGATTTCTACAGTTTACCTAAGGAGAAACATGAAAATATATCATTCTAGCAATGTGCACAATAACTTCACACCTGTAATCCTACCACTGGTGAGATAGAGGCAGAAAGAATGCGAATCAGGTCTATACTTCAAGTTCCAGGCCAGCTAGAGTGACACTGCTTCACAACAATAAAAATGAAAATAGCTTATTCAAAGAACTTATAACCTAATAATATTAACATACCATAGTGTGTTGAGGTTAAGATGTCAGAACAATTATCCCAAGTAAAGGCAAAAAGGATCTGTTTTTTCACATGTGAGTGTGTGTTGTATACATAATGTATGTGTATTCAAGTTTGCCTGTATGTAGGCCCACATGTGTGGGTGCATATGGGGACAGGAAATTGATGGCCTAAGTCATCCTTGATCATTTGTCTTCCTTATTCAAGAAGGCAGAGTCTCTCTATCGAGGCTAGAGCTGTCCAAAATGACAACAATTGATTGTCAGCACGTTTTAGAGTTTATGGATTCCAAGGATGGAATCTCAGGAAGGTCTCCAGGCATCTTAGGAACTTGTATGGGTTCTGGAGATCTGAATTCTCGTCTTCATACTTAGATGGCAATCATTCTAGCCCCTGGGCCATCTCCCCAGCCCAAGGAATATATCTCTGTAACAAAAATTTAAAAGGCCATAAATTTGAAAAAGAACAAAAAGGCATACATGGAAGGGTTTGGAGGGCAGAGAACAAAGGTGATGTAACTATATTATAATCCTATGAAAAAATAATTTTCAAAGAAATAGTAATAGGGTAAATAGTATTAAAAATTACCTTATATTCATGGAAATGCTATATAACTATGTGTGCAATTAATACATGGTAACAAATGAAATTTTTAGAAGTGAAAAATTAATAAAAATTACTAGAAGTTTTTTTCTTGTTTGTTGTCATCATGTCACATTATCTACAAGCAATGCTAATAGTAAAATTATTTTCAAAAGGACTATTGGTTCTACTGATCTTACTTCTTAATATGCATCAGATACCAAATAATCACTTTCAGATAGAGGTGGGAGAAGTGAAATTGTTATCAGCTGGTCGCAGCTCTGATTCTGCAGTGGTGAGAATAAGAAAGACATTTCTGCATAAAGTATTTTCCTGACTTGTTAAAGCAATTTAATGGAGAGAAGGCATTCTTTATACCAGCTCTGCATAATAATGTTTCCCATTTCTCACAGGATATTTCAGTAAGAACACATTGTTCATTTGGTAGTATATACAATGAATTGACACCATCCACAACTTCTGGTGCATTATTGATGCAAGGAAACAAAGACTCAAAGATTCTGAAAGCAAATTGGAAAAATTTAAATAAAGTAGCAGTATCATCTCTCCACTTTGACCATTGTTAAACAACAACAACAAAAACATTTCCGGAAACTGTATGTCTTATTGTAGTAACATCCCAGCATCCAATCAAGATCATGATTTCTGAGACTATTAGGAAACAGCTGTAATGATAATAGAAAAAAATTATTTGTCTTTGGATAATGGGTATGCTCTTCAAGTCAACTTTAATGTGTTAGTTACATATACCTCTCTGGGTTTTTTGAATGAATCAGAGTTATCACTGACCCATAATGAACCAGATTGACTGCACTGATTTGAGAATCTTACTGGAATACTAGCCTCTATCCTATTCCTCTGGGGCCTAGAGGAATTGCATAAAATCTAGGCAATGTGGCCATGATTTCCTGTAGTAAGCTGTTCATAATTAAAAATTATTGAAGATGTTTTTCCCATTTAAATTAATGGTGACTGATGTATTAGTTGATACCATCCAGTCTTTGAAAATATTTACTACACAATTATAGTAAGACAATAATTTTTTGCTTTCTATAGACCTTAAATTTTTGTGGCATAATGCTGACAAAAAAAAACAAATATACTTTATAAAAGCAAATGATACCCAATACTAGAAAATGATAAGTTTATGATGGTAAAATTAGAAGAATTAGGAGCACTAGGGTCTGGAGAAGAAAGATAAAATTTTAGATGTTGTAGCCATAGGAAACGCTATAAAATGATTAACATTTTAAGATTCCAAATATAAGTGAGATGTTGTAGTATTTTCTTTTCTCCACCTGGCTTATTTCATATTTTAATGTATTATTGCACACTTAAATTTCGAGAAGAAAACCATACATACCAGCAAATTGAGAAGGATGGTTATAATGTCCTAAAGGGGAAGGAGCCAGTGAAAGGAGAAATGTTGACCAAGAGTATTAAATTTCAGTTAGAGAAGGAGAATAAATTTCTGAAATCCATTGCAAAGAATAATAATCACTGTTAATAGCTATATATTAATAATTAGTAAATTCCAAATTACTAAAAATATGTTTAAAATGTTCTATGTACAGAAAATGAGTGTATGGGGTTATATGTCAGAGCTTCATATAGTCACTCTACAATGTGTACACAGAACACGACACTGTGAACATGTGCAATTTCAGTGACATTTTAAAATGGGATATTTAACAGATAAGTTGGAAGTGGTAAGCATCTATGCTGATTGATCACATGTCCATTCATAATGGTTGGTTCTTGTGACATACCAATTGGAAATTTTAATATTATATGTAGAAGTTAAAAAAAGAAAATTCAAAAAAATTTACAGGCCAAAACCACTGCCTATAATTAGACAAAACCCATCCCATCGCTGCTGAAATAACCCATAGAGTTTCCACATCTTAAAGTTAGATTCTGGGGAGGGAACGAGGCAAGTAAATGTATCCCAACTTACTTTTCTTAAAGATTTTATTATTATTTTGATTGCATGTGAGTTTCGCATTCATATAGTTATCTGTACCACATGCAGGACTGATGCCCAAGGACAACAGAAGGGGCATCAGATTCCCTGGAAGTGAAAATGCAGATGGTGGTCAGCTGCCATTTGGATTCTCAGGACCAAATCTGGATCCTCTGCAAAGTCAGTAAGTGTTCTTAACTGCTGAGCGAGCATCCCGCCAAACCCTCTCTTACTTTCCTTTAATTTTTGTCCCCATGAACTTGCGAAACACATGCAGGAGTAAGTTGTAAAAGGGCTAAAAATAGGAAAAGTGCAATATCAATAGAATTTATAGAGATAATTTCTGAATTTGGTGCACTATCTCAGACAGTTGATGATTAAGCACTTCAGTGATGGTACAAGCTCTGGCAAAATACTTAGACATAAAATTGAAACCTTAGATAGTAATACCGTAAGACTCAGAGTGGAATAAGAGTAAAACCGCTGTCACATAGTTTGAAATTCTGCTCTGAGTCATTTTAGTAAGTCAGACTACCTTGCTCTTAATACTAACTAATGTAATCCCAAATTGCTGGTTTTCTCAGGCGTCTGGCAGATGCAGCAAAAAAAGTATTCCAGAAAAGAAAGTAATGTTAGTTAAAGTGTCAAGGTATTTCCAAAACAAATATTTTAACATGGGCACTGACACAAATAAGATAGCAGCCAAACCAAGCAATTGAACAGGAGAGGCAAGCAGTAAGAAAGCCTAGAAATAGAATCACTGAGCTTCAAATAGTAAAATATTTTCAGACATAGACTTTAAAAAGTGATTTTGCTAGAACCAAGGAAGAGAAAGAAATATTTAAGCAGAGAATAAGCATGAGAACATGGTTAATATAGTGAAAAATAGAGATTCTAGGTATAAGAAAAGTAGTAGTAGTTATTGGCAATAAAATCAGAGCTTGCCAATATATGCAATAGAGAAAAGAATTTGGAAACAGAATATACCTCTGACAATATGTAAAAAGAAGCGTATAGAGAAAAGTGTGGCATATTAGAAAAAGAATAACTCTTTCTGAGCAGACACATAACTGAAAAACATGCACATTGACACGGTTTCTTAATATTACCATTCTGTTCTAAATGTTCATGAAACTCCAAAATCCACAGATTCACATATCATCCCTAATGTGTTATTATTGAGAGGCTAAGGCTTTTGGAAAGGAAGTCCCTGCATTAGTCTATTTTCTGACACTATAACACATAGAAAACTGAATAATTTACACAGAACAGAAATTGCTTCTCAGTTCTGAAGCCTGCAATGTCCTAAATCATCTCCTCAGCGCTTTCTATCTAGTGAGGTCCTCTCGCTGTGCATTATAGGATGGAAAGGAGCATTTAAAGTGCATGTTACATTTCATGTGGGAAAATGTGGACAAATGACTCCTCATATGGCAGAGAGGAACAAAAAGGCAGCAAGCTTTTTATATGTGGCACTAACCCTTTCACTAGACTACTTTCGCCAGTAGCTAACCACTCCCCACTAAGTCCTTACCCCTTAGTACTGTTGAACTGGAGATAAAGCTTTATAAAGTATACATGGTGTAGAAGACAAAACATATGCAAATATTCTTAAAATGAATTCATCAAAACTCTGAATTTTACACACTTTTAAAAAAAGATTTATTTATTTTATGTGTAAACTTTTAAGCCTTTCTAATTTGATGTAGAAAACTGTCTGGGGGATTTTTTTTTTTTTTGTAGCCACCCAGCCACGATGTACAAGTGCTGTCTGTAATGGTCTCCATAAAGACAATCTAGAGAAAAAGAAGAAAGAAAACTGTATAACAATGAAAATAGAGCTTTGTGAAACTTACAATTATAACAATGAGTAAACTGGATAAAATAACATATACTGCTATCTACTACTTACTAATAATATACACTTCCCTTGAAGCAGCATTCAAAAATAGTTGTTTAACTTGTGTGATTACAGATGGACATTTAAAAAGTAAAATTAAAAATAAATGTGTAAGCATTCATGCCATAAAGATTATAATAGTAATTATACCACAGTATGAGGGGAAGGTAATGAAGAAAGGACAGATGCATGGACATGGGATCAGGTAGTCTGGGCTCCTGGAAGCTTGGAATGTTTATTATATACAATTGAACAGAGAGGCAGTGCTATTGCATACAGCTGAACAAAGAGTCGGAGTTGTTACATTCAGATAAACATGAATGGAAGGCTAAAATATACAGCTAAAAAAAAGGAGACACATTTAGCCAATCTCAGTAGGAGAAGTCTCTGTAGGGAAGCACTCTTCAGGCCTTAAATATCTGAGTGGAAAAGCTACAGTGGATATTTTCTGCACATGCCATCAGAAGGTTGTGCCATTACTTTGAGCTTCACCCAGCAGGAGATTTGCTACTCACTTGGGTCTGAGGCATTGGTTACTCAGACATCACTCTTTCATAATAACAGGGCATAGTGTATCTTCTATTCAATATTAGTATTCTGTGAAGACTCACTTTAAGCTCACCAGGTTGTACATATATGCTTTATGATTTCTTTGAAATGTGTGTTATATGTCACATGCAAAATATGATATTGAAGTAAGCCATTACAAATAATGGATGACTTTTGTAGTTTGGACAAAATGTGGGAAAACCACCATAGAAATAGAACCCCTATTTTTTTTCAAAAAGAATAAAAACATTTAAGAAGAGCAGACATTACGTAATATTGGACCTCCAAAGACAAAGTTAGCAAACCTACTGTAAACTGCAGTACTAGAATGATAGTTCTTTTCATTTTTATTAAAAATTTTCATATGATATATATTTATAGCATATAAATGAAACTTATATAATTTCATTAAATGAAAATCAAAACAGACAGTTAGAATAAAGTGACATGTAAAAGAACTAAGTAGTAGGAAATTATTTGTGAGACCTGTAGACTAAAATAAATGAAAAATCCAGAATATCATATCTCTAGCACAATTCCCAAAACCAAGTCAGTTCATACATCAGCATCCCATTAAGGAAGGCTATTCTAATACCACCACAGACGCGTACTGCACATCTTTCTCCCTAGTTTATCAAAAGGAATATTTAACCACTCTTCATGATAACTGTGTGCTCACAAAAGAGAAATGCATAACGTGTTTAGGAATTATTGGACACTGTGAGCTACACTAATCCATAGGGATGCACAAGTCCTGTGGTCTATGAGCAAATGCCAAGAATTAAGGAAAGACATGATAAATGGAATGGTAAGATGGCAAAGAAAAATCATTGTCCTCTCAGTGGGTCTAAGTGAACAAATTCTATAACACTTTTCTCAGTTCCAAATATACACGCTTCAATAATTGTTTTAAAATGAAACATATTTTCTCTACTGAGTTCTTAATATATAAAAAAAGACTATTGTATACAGAAGAGCAATGAAAGCCCATGGAATTTCCCTGGCTAACAAAACAGCAAACTAAAAATACAACAAAGTCCCATGAGAGGCAGAAAATAATGATACCATCAAAGATGTGGGAGGATTTTTTTTATTTTTTTCATGTCCAATTTAAATACCATATTTTGCAAAAAAAAAAATACCATATTTTGCTTTCATTCAAGAGTCATGTCTTAAAAACCAACAGTGAATTATGTTCATTCTCAATCAGTATGATACTCTAATTTACAGCTGCTCTTCTAGATGCAGGAATTTAAAGATCCTGAAGAAACTCAGCATAGTGTCTAGCACCTGGTGTAGTTAGTATTCTGGCCAATGCGCCTCTCTCTCTCTCTTCTATATATATATATATATATATATATATATATATATATATATATATCCAGAAAGAATCAAAAGTAGTTTACATTAACCAACAAAAACATACACTTCTCTTAATTTTACCCATCTTATTCAAAGAAAAACATTGAATACTTTCAATATAGCATACTGGGTCTTTTTGCAATCTCAGACATCATTAGCTTGGGTCATGTATGATTTTTGATAATATTGTGTTCACAATGTATTATTTAACTGAACTTTATTGTTGATTGCTTTAAAAACACTATCTCAGTGGTAGAGCACTTGCCTAGCAAATGGGTTCAGTCCACAGTTCCTGAAAAAAAGAAAAAAGAAAAAAAAAAACACTCTGAAAAATCAGGGGGAAACAATTGCCCTGAGTTTTCGAGAACATTGTCCTGAATATGCTGACATGTCTTTTTTTACAAAAAAATATTTTTATACTTCTCAGAATCCCTACAAATGATGAACAGGCCAAATAGTTAGTGTTTGGGTTCTTTTTTTTTTTTTTAGTTTTATTTTATTATTTATTGATGTATTTATTTTGTGTGTGTGTGTGTGTGTGTGTGTGTGTGTGTGTGTGTGTGTGTGTGTAGTGTAGGCTTGCAGAGGCTAGAAGCAGTTATTTGATCCTTTTAGAGCTGAGTTGCAGGTACTTATGAGCCCATGGACATGGGTTCTTCAAACCAAACTTGTGCCCTCTGCCAGAACAGTAAATACTCTTAACAACTGAGCCATTTTTCCAGCTCCTATTTAGAGATTTCTTTGAGTTTAAATTCAATAAATACTGAATGAAACGGTTTAGCAAATTTACTAGTAACTCATAATTCTGCCAGGTCTGATCAGACTCAATATATTAGAAGGTACTCAACTATGTGTAGACTGCATTGCAAGCATCTAAGTCACCTAGTCCTATATAATCAAACCATTCAATGGAAACGTAAAAATACTCAGAAACAAGGTAATGAAAACATAGTAGAGCAAACCTTCTTGAATGCAATAGAAGCAATATCCTGAGGAGAAAATATAGCATTGAATAGCCATAACAAAGAGTGGCAAGCCAAAAACCTTATGGCATGCTATCATAAGATATATAAAAAAAATCAAGAGCTCTCTGCTCCCACACCCCGTGGGAGAGAGACCACACCACCTGGTCAGGTGGGCACTCCTGAGGCTGCAGAGCAGAAGAGACCACCAACACTGCCCACCCCTGCCAACATCCCTGGCCCAAGAGGAAACTGTATAAGGTCTCTGGGTGCTCGTGGGGGAGGGCCCAGGAGCGGCAGGACCCCTGCACCTGAGACACCACCGGAAACTGAAGGAACAAACCGGATAAACAGTTCTCTGCACCCAAATCCCGTGGGAGGGAGAGCTAAACCTTCAGAGAGGCAGACACGCCTGGGAAACCAGAAGAGACTGCACTCTGCACACATTACTGATTCCAGAGGAAAACACCAAACGCACCTGGAAACCTGGTGCATAAACTCCTGGGAACGGTGATGTGCAGATCTTCCTGGTTGCGTGGGCAAGGAGAGTCACCAGCAAACTCAAAAAGTTAGAGCAAGAGGGAGACAAATAACCCCTATTAAAAATGGGTTCAGAGCTAAACAAAGAAGTCACAGCTGGGGAATGGCTGAGAAACACCTAAAGAAATGCTCAACATCTTTAGTCATAAGGGAAATGCAAATCAAAACAACCCTGAGATTTCAAATCACACCAGTGAGAATGGCTAAGATCAATAACTCAGGTGACAGCAAATGCTGGCGAGGATGCGGAGAAAGAGGAACACTCCTCCATTGTTGGTGGGGTTGCAGACTGGTACAACCATTCTGGAAATCAGTCTGAAGTTTCCTCAGAAAATTGGACATTGAACTGCCTGAGGATCCAGCTATACCTCTCTTGGGCATATACCCAAAAGATGCCCCAACATATAAAAAAGACACGTGCTCCACTATGTTCATCGCAGCCTTATTTATAATAGCCAGAAGCTGGAAAGAACCCAGATGCCCTTCAACAGAGGAATGCATACAGAAAATGTGAGACATCTACACAATGGAATATTATTCAGCTATCAAAAACAAACTTTATGAAATTTGTAGGCAAAATGGTTGGAACTGGAAAATATCATCCTGAGTGACTAAACCTAATCACAGAAAGACATACATGGTATGCACTCATTGATAAGTGGCTATTAGCCCAAATGCTTGAATTACCCTAGATGCCTAGAACAAATGAAACTCAAGACAATGATCAAAATGTGAATGCTTCCTTCTTTAAAAAAAGGGGAATAAGAATACCCTTGGCAGGGAAGAGAGAGGCAAAGATTAAAACAGAGACTGAAGGAACACCCATTCAGAGCCTGCCCCACATGTGGCCCATACATATACAGCCACCCAATTAGACAAGATGGATGAAAAATGAAGACCCAGACCGACAGGAGCCGGATGTAGATCGCTCCTGAGAGACACAGACAGAATACAGCAAATACAGAGGCGAATGCCAGCAGGAAACCACTGAACTGAGAACAGGACCCCCCTTGAAGGAATCAGAGAAAGAACTGGAAGACCTTGAAAGACCCCATATGTACAACAATGCTAAGCAACCAGAGCTTCCAGGACTAAGCCACTACCTAAAGACTATACATGGACTGACCCTTAGACTCTGACCTCATAGGTATGAAATGAATATCCTAGTAAGAGCACCAGTGGAAGGGAAGCCCTGGGTCCTGCCCAGGTTACTGAACCCCCAGTGAACTAGACTGGGGGGAGGGGCGCAATGGGGGAGGGTGGGAGGAACACCATAAGGAAGGGAGGGGGGGGGGATGTTTGCGAAACCGGAAAGGGAATAACACTACAAATGTATAATAAAAATGGTCAAGTTGCTGGTTGCTGCCACTGGAGGAGCCCGTGGGCAGCACCGAGAGCGAACTTGAGCCTTGGGACCACAGGTAAGACCAAACATTACTCATTCTGCTGCAAGAAAGCAGCCTGGTGATCTCCTTAACACACGGAGGCAGAATTCCCTCTAGGACCGGGCCCGCCCTGTGTTTACCGGAAATCTCACACCCGGATCCTGCCTGCAGCAGCTCTCTGCTCCCAGAACCCGTGGAGAGAGACCTCACCGCCTGGTCAGGTGGGCACCCTGAGGCTGCAGAGCGGAAGAGACCACCAACACTGCCCACCCTGCCCACATCCCTGGCCCAAGAGGAACTGTATAAGGCCTCTGGAATCCCGTGGGAGAGGGCCCAGGAGTGGGACCCCTGCCTGAGACACCCCGAACCTGAAGGAAACAGACCGGATAAACAGTTCTCTGCACCCAAATCCGTGGGAGGGAGAGCTAAACCTTCAGAGAGGCAGACACACCTGCAAAACCAGAAGAGACTGCTCTCTGCACACATTGTACCTGATTCCAGAGGAAAACACCAACCCATCTGGAACCCTGGTGCACGGAGGCTCCGGAAGGGGCGGAGTGCAGATCTTCCTGGTTGCTGCCCCCGAGAGAACCCGTGGGCAGCACCCGAGAGCCGAACTTGAGCCTCGGGACCACAGGTAAGACCAACTTTTCTGCTGCAAGTGTCCTGCCTGGTGAACTCAAGACACAGGCCCACAGGAACAGCTGAAGACCTGTAGAGGGGAAAAACTACACACACGAAAGCAGAACACTCTGTCCCCATAACTGGCTGAAAGAAAACAGGAAAACAGGTCTACAGCACTCCTGACACACAGGCTTATAGGACAGTCTAGCCACTGTCAGAAATAGCAGAACAAAGTAACACTAGAGATAATCTGATGGCAAGAGGCAAGCGCAGGAACACAAGCAACAGAAACCAAGACTACATGACATCATCGAATTAATTCTCCCACCAAACAAACATGAATATCCAAACACACCAGAAAAGCAAGATCTAGTTCAAATCATATTTGACCATGATGTGGAGGACTTCAAAACACATGAAGAACTCCCTTAGAGAACAAGTAGAAGCCTACAGAGAGGAATGCAAAAATGCCTGAAAGAATTCCAGGAAAACATAAATAAACAAGTAGAAGCCCATAGGGAGGAGACACAAAATCCCTGAAAGAATTCAGGGAAAACATAAATAAACAAGTAGAAGCCCATAGAGAGAGACAAAAATCCTGAAAGAATTCCAGGAAAACACAATCAAACAGTTGAAGGAATTAAAAATGGAAATAGAAAACAATCAAGAAAGAACACATGGAAACAACCCTGGATATAGAAACCAAAAGAAGAGACAAGGAGCTGTAGATACAAGCTTCACCAACAGAATACAAGAGATGGAAGAGAGAATCTCAGGAGCAGAAGATTCCATAGAAATCATTGACTCAACTGTCAAAGATAATTTAAAAAGCTGAAAAAAGCTACTGGTCCAAAACATACAGAAATCAGGACTCAATGAGAAGATCAAACCCTAAGGATAATAGGTATAGAAAGAATAGAAGACTCACAGCTCAAAAGGACCAGTAAATATCTTCAACAAAATCCCTTAGAAGAAAAACTTCCCTAACCTAAAAAAGAGATACCCATAGGCATACAAAAGAAGCCTACAGAACTCCAAAATAGATTGGACCAGAAAAGAAACACCTCCCATCACATAATAGTCAAAACACCAAACGCACAAAATAAAGAAAGAATATTAAAAGCAGTAAGGGAAAAAGGTCAAGTAACATATAAAGGCAGACCTATCAGAATCACACCAGAGTTTTTTTAGAAACTATGAAGGCCAGAAAGATCCTGGACTGATGTCATACAGACCCTAAGAGAACACAAATGCCAAGCCCAGGTTACTGTCCTGCAAAACTCTCAATTAACATAGATGGAGAAACCAAGATATTCCATGACAAAACCAAATTTACACAATATCTTTCTACAAATCTAGCACTACAAAGGATAATAAATGGTAAAGCCCAACATAAGGAGGCAAGCTATACCATAGAAGAAGCAAGAAACTAATCGTCTTGGCAACAAAACAAACAGAAGAAAAGCACACAAACATAACCTCACATCCAAATATGAATAACAGGAAAGCAATAATCACTATTCCTTAATATCTCTCAACATCAATGGCCTCAACTCCCCAATAAAAGACATAGATTAACAAACTGGATAACGAGGACCCTGCATTCTGCTGCTACAGGAAACACACCTCAGAGACAAGACAGACACTACCTCAGAGTGAAAGGCTGGAAAACAACTTTCAAGCAAATGGTCAGAAGAAGCAAGCTGGAGTAGCCATTCTAATATCAAATAAAAAACTCAATTTTTCAACTAAAAGTCATCAAAAAAGATAAGGAAGGACCTTCATATTCATCAAAGGAAAATCCACCAAGATGAAACTCTCAATCCCAAAATATCTATGCCCCAAATACAAGGGCACTTCTATACGTAAAAGAAATCTTACTAAAGCTGTAAACACACATTGCACCTCACACAATAATAGTAGGAGATTTCAACACCCCAGGGAACTCAGGGAAGAGAGAGGCAAAAAGATTAAAACAGAGACTGAAGGACACCCATTCAGAGTGCCTGCCCCATATGGCCCATATGTACAGCCACCCCAATTAGACAAGATGGATGAAGCAAAAAGAAGTGCAGAAGTGTAGATCGCTCCTGAGAGACACAGCCAGGGGCCACAGCAAATACAGGCGGTGCCAGCAGCAAAAACCACTGAACTGAGAATGGGACCCCCGTTGAAGGAATCAGAGAAAGAACTGAAGACAGCTTGAAGGGCTCAGACCCCATATGCACAACAATGCCAAGCAACCAGAGCTTCCAGGGACTAAGCCACTACCTAAAGACTATACATGGACTGACCCTGGACTCTGACCTCATAGGTAGCGATGAATATCCTAGTAAGAGCACCAGTGGAAGGGGAAGCCCTGGGTCCTGCTAAGACTGAACCCCCAGTGAACTAGACTGTGGGGGGGAGGGCGGCAATGGGGGAGGGTTGGCAGGGGAACACCCATAAGGAAGGGGAGGAGAGAGGGGGATGTTTGCCCGGAAACCGGGAAAGGGAATAACACTCGAAATGTATATAAGAAATACTCAAGTTAATAAAAAAAAATAAATAAATAAAAAATAAAAAAAAATCAAGAGAGCAAAGTCAAAAGAAGAAGGAGGATAAAGTAAAGACTAAAGCTAATTAATGAGGAAAAAAGAAATCCAAAATGTCTTTTTTCAGCAGGAAAAAAAAGTAATAAAAGTGGAATGAAATTTACAGGAGACTGTTTGAAGAAGAAAAGCAAGAACACAAAGCCCTTATGAATGAAAGAAAAGTGGACATAAGGACAAGTAACAGTAATAGAGTAATACCATTTAATTGAAGAGCACCATTTCTGAAAAACTGAAAATGGGGAACATGTCTCCGTAATCACAATATACAGAAATTAACTGCCAAAAATACTTAAATTTAAGGTCCGTATGAAGCCTTCCTGCAAATACTACCTCAAAGCTTACTTCCAATAACATTTCAAGAGAAAGGATAATATCTGTTTTATACAGTTTTAGATTATAGACAACAAAAAGGATGTTCTCACAACCTATAGTTTAAAAAATCCATGTTGTGGCTCTGTTTTACAGAGCCCAGCTCTGCAACAGAGCAACACACACATACACACACACACAGAAACACACACAGAAACACACACACACACACACACACACACACACACACACACACACACACACACACCACCATCCATCACCACCACCACTATCATCATCATCATTAGCATCACCAGCAGCATCGCAACAAAATAAAGAATTAACAACCATTGGTCATTGATAAATCTAAATATCAATGGTCCCAATTCCCAATGAAAAGACATGAATAGATAGTGTGGGGAAAATAAGATCCAATCTTTGGCTATAAACAAGAAACACACCTCAATATTAAGGATAGACATTACCTCAGAATAAGAGTTGACAAAAAAGATATTCCATGCAAATGAATCAATAAACACGGTGGTGTAACTATTTTTATATGGGACATCAAAATTCCACAGTAATCAAAAGACATAGGAAAGGATACTACATACTAATCGAAGGAAAAATTCATCAAGATGGCATTTTAGTTCTTAGTATCAATATCCTAAACAGAAGTGCACTCAAGTTTGTAAAGGAAATTTTATTACAACTTAAATCACATATTGATACTTATAGTGGGAGACTTCAATACCCCACTTTCACTAATGGACAGGTTATGCTGGAGTTAACAAATGTTCTAAACTAAAAGGACCTAACAGATATTTATAGAACATTTCACCCAAACAGAAAAGAATATATCATCATTTCTACAGCTTGTGGAACGTTCTCAAAATTGTTACATACTCGAGTCACAATGTAGTCTCAATAGATGAAAATTGAAATGACTTCTTGTTCCTATCATGAAACAAGAGAATTCACAGGAATTAAAGTTTGATATCAACAACCACAGAAAGCCATAAAGTCATGGAAACTCTCTACTAAATGAAAAATGGGTCCAAAGTAGAAGTAAGAAAGGCTTTTAAAATATCTGAATTCAATGAAAATGAAGACACAGAATATCCAAACGTATGGGACACAATGAAAGCGGTGCTAAGAGGAAATTCATAGCACTAAGTGCTTACATCAAAAAAAAAAAAGTTACAGAGATCCCACACTAGCAACTTTACAGCCTACCTGAAAGTTCTAAAACAAAAAGAAGTAAGCATCCCCAAAAGGAGTAGAGGGCAGGACGTAATCAATCTGAGGGCTAACATCAATAAAACAGAAACAGAGAGAATAATACAAAGAATCAATGAAACAAAGAGTTGGTTCTTTGTGAAAATCAACTAGATAGACAACACTTCATTCAAACTAACTAAAAGGCAGAGAGAGAATATCCAAATTAACACAAACAGAAACAGAATGGGGAACAAAATAGAAGACACCAAGGAAATCCAAAGAATCCTAAGGACATAGTTTAAATGCTGCACACCACCAAATTTGAAAGCCCAAAGAAACAGACAATTTTTCTTGATAGGTATAACTTATCAAAGTTAAATCAAGATGAGATAAATGATTTAAATAAATTTATAACCCTAGTGGAATAGAAGCACTCATTAATAGCCCCCAACAATGAAACTCTAGGGCCAGATGGTATTTGTATAGAATTCTACCAAACTTTCAAAGAAGAACTAATAGCAATATTCCTCAAATTATCCTACAAAATAGAAACAGAAGGAACAATGCCCAATTCATTTGTATGAGGCCACAATTATCCCTCATACCCACCCACATAAAAAGACTAAACAAAGAGAATTTTGACCAATTTCCTCCTGAACAGAGATACCAAAAAATACTTGGTAAATTGAATCTAAGAACACAGGAAAAAAGATGATCCACCATGGTCAAGTAGGCTTCATCCTAGAGAGATGTAGGACTGGTTTAGTAACAGAAATCAGTTGAGTAAAGCCACAATAAAAACAAACTAAAAGGAAAAGACACATGGTCATCTCATTAGAAACAGTAAGAGCTTTTGACAAATCAACACCTTTTATGAACAAAAAATCTTTGGGGAGAGGCATACTAACTAACAAAATAAAGGCAATATAAAGCAAATTAGAGAGAAAATAAAAGCAACACTAAAAATCAGAAAAACAAGGAAAGATTGTCCCCTCCCATATCTGTTCAATTTAGTACTGAAAATTTGGCTACAGCAACAATACAACTGAAGAATATCAAGGAACAATTTGGAAAGGAAGAAGTCAAAGTATCACTATTCCCCAGATGATGTGATAACATGCCCCAAAAAAATCCACCAGTTAATTCCTCCTACTGCTGATAAAACAGCTTTAGTGAAGTGGCTAGATACAAAATTAACTCAAAAAATCAATAGGTCTCTATATACAAATAACAAAGACATTGAGGAAGAAATCTGGGAACAAACACCTTTTGCAAATAGTGTAAAGATAATATAAAAATACCTTGAGTAACACAAATCATGTAAATAAAAAGTCTTTGTTTATTTATTTATTTATTTATTATTTATTATTTATTTATTTCATTTATTATTTATTTATTTATTATAGATACAATTACAGACCATATGAAGCTCCCTAGAAGAGGAAGACCAAAGTTCAGATGTTTAGTCCTTTTTAGAAGGGGGGAACAAAATTCTCCAAGAGGAAATACAGGGCAAAGAGTGGAGCAGAGACTGAAGGAAACGCCATCCCAAGACTGCCCCACCTGGGGATCCATCCGATATGCAAACACGAAACCTAGACACTATTGTGGATGCCAAGAAGTGCATACTGACAGGAGTATAGCTGTCTTCTGAGAATCTCTGACAGAGCCTGACAAATACAGAGGCAGATGTCTACATCCAACCATTGGACTGAGAATGGGGTCCCCAATGGAGGACTTAGAGAAAGGACTGAAGGAGCTGAAAGGGTTTTCAACCCCATAGGAGGAACAACAGTATCAACCAACCAGACCCCCCAGAGCTCCCAGGGACTAAACCAGCAACCAAAGAGTACACATGAAGCAACCCATGGCTCCAACTGCATAAGTAGCAGAGGATGGCCTTGTCAGGCATCAATAGGAAGAGAGGCCCTTGGTCCTGTGAAAGCTGGATGCCCCAGGTGTGGAGATTGCAGAGCAGGGAGACAGGGAAGGAGTGATTTGGGTTGGGGGGAGCACTCTCAGAGAAGCAGGGGGAGGGAGAGGAGGATAGGGTTTCTGAGGAGAAACCAAAAAGAGGATAACATTTTGAAATGTGATAAAATATCCATTAAAATCTAAATTTAAAATGGGTACAGATCTAAAAAAGAATTCTCAGTAAAGGAATCAAATGGCAGAGGCATACTTAAAGGAAATAGTTAGCATCCTTAACAAGCAGGGAAAGGAAAAAGGAAACTACATTGTGATTTCATCTTACACCTGTCAGAGTAACCAAGATCAATAACACAAGTGACAGCTCATGCTAAGGGATGTGGAGCAAAAGGACCAGTCTTCCATTGCTGGAGGGAGTGCAAACTTATATAGCCACTATGGAAATCAATATGGTGGTTTTTAAAAAGTTAGAAAGCGATTTACCTCAAGACCCCATTGTACTACTCTTGGACATATACCCAAAGGAGCTCCATCCTACAAATAAGAACAGTTGTTCAAACGAGATTCACTGGCAGCTTAGTCACAGAGCCCCAAACAAGGGAATGTAGATGTCCCTCAACAGAAAATGGATAAAGAGAATATGCTATAATATTACAAAATGGAATATTAATCAGATGTTTAAAAATGCCATCATAAAATGTTCCAGGCAAATAGGTGGAACTGGAAAAAGAAATTCACACCCTGAGTGAAGTAAACCCAAACCCAGAAAAGGTAAGTATGTTGGTATATTCATTTCTAAAAGGCTGTAGTCATTAAGTAAATGGGAACCAAGCTACCAGAGACATTAGGTAAAGAGAAGGAATCTAGGTAGATGCAACAGATCTCACTTGGGAAGGAAATAAAGTGGATTTATAGGTAATGGGGAGGGCGGGGTTTAGATTGGGGAGATAAGCTGGGGATATAGGGAGTGTGTGTGTGTGTGTGTGTGTGTGTGTGTGTGCATTTCACATTTTGGATCCAGTTATATGAGAGAAAATGTGACATTTGACGGCTTTCTAGGCCAAGGTTTTCCGGATCTATTCCTTACAAATTTTATAATTTCACCTTTCTGTACTGCTGAATAAATTCCCATTGTGTATATTTATATTCATTACACATTTACGTATTGATGGTAATCTAGGATGTTTTCATTTTTTGCCATAATGAATAGAACAGAAATAAGCATTGATGTTTACCTATCTCTGTGGTAGGATATAGAGTCCTTTGGGTATATGCCAATGAATGAATTATAGCTGAGGCATACAGTACTTCTTTTTTAAACTTTTAAAGAAAACCTTTGATACTGATTTATAATTGGTATATGGTCACCATAGTGAATAAGGTTCTTCTTTCCCACAACCTCACATGTATTTGTTTTGATTTTTAATGACAGCTATTTGGACTGGGATGAGGTGGAACCACAAAGTAGTTAAAATTTGAAATTCCTTGATGACTGGAGATGTTGAATACGTTTTAAAATAGTTACTGGGCATTTGTGTTTTTTTGTTTTGAGAACTATCTGTTCATTTCATTAGCACATTTGTTGATTGGCAGTTTTATATCCTTGGTGTTTAATTCTGCAGTTCTTTGTAAATTCTTGTATTAGACCCTTGTCTGAAGAACAGCAGATAAAGATTTTCACCCATTCTGTGGGCTGTATGTTCTGTTGATGGTTCTTTTGCTGTGAAGAAACATTTTAATTTCATGTAGTCCCATCTGGTGATTCTTGGAATTCTGATCAATTACTTCTTGCCTAAAATTGTATCTGGAAGTACATTTCCTGTTTTCCTGTAGCGTTTTCAGCATTTCAGGTTTTAAGAGAGGGTCTTTGATCTACTTTGAGGTGATTTTAGTACAACACGAAAGATGAAACTCCCTTCATTCTCTTATAAGCAAATATAGAGTTTTGCCGGCACCATTTGTTGATTAATATGACTTTTCTCCACTGCATGATTACTACATTTTTTTTTAAAATTGGGTTTCCATATTTTTATCATATTTTTGTCCTCTGTTTCTATTTCATTGCTTTTTCACACCCCTTAATGCCAGTTTCAAGCAAACATCTTTGTAACTCTGTTGTGTAAGTTGAGGCCAGGTCTTTCAGTACCTCCTGCAATTCCTATTTTCTTTTACTTTTTTGGAATTGTTCTGGCTATGAGTGATCTTTTGTTTTTACATATAAATTCTTGGATTGATTATTAATTCTTGGATTGAGATGTTTGGGGTTTTGCTTGTTTTATGATTTCACATATATATACCATGCATATAGTGATTCTCCACCATCCTTCTCTTGACTTGCTTTTTTTCCCACTTCTATAAATAACTTCATCAACAGGTTGATGGAACTTACACTGAACCTGAAGTCACTCCTTAAAAGGTTGCTAGAATTGGGCAGGGATTCCAGGTAGTCCTGTCCTTTCTTTTTTATGAGGAGGCATTGCATTGGAGCATTTTAGAATTAAAATGTTTTAACGTAAAACATAACTGGATCACTTCTCTTCTTTCCTACCCTAGCTCCCCTCCCCTAAGTCCTCCCATATCCCTCCCCTGCCCACTCTCAAACTATTATCTCTTTGATTATTATTGTTACATATACATATTAGACAGACAGATGAATAAATGTATAAAATACTATCTGAGTAGACTGTTTAGTTGTGCTTTGTGCATGTGGTTTCAGGGATGAGCAGGTTGTGTTGGCACACTAGTTAGGGAGCTCATGCCTGGGAGAGGCTAATTCTCCCTCCTCAGTTATTAGTTCCTTATAAAGGTGGGAACCCATAAATGTCCCCCCTTCAGTGTTAGCATGTCTACTGATACTATCATTGTTCAGGTCTTGGTTGGGAAGCCATACTAAAGTTTTTTAGATGAAGATCCCCTGTCACAGCAGACTCCCTGACCCTCTGGCTCTTACAATTTTTCACCCTGTTTTCTGTGATATTCCCTGAGCTTTAGGTGCAGAAGCCATGCTGTATGAGTCAGGGCTAGAGACCCATGATCTGTCAAGCTCTGCATTATGATAAGTTGTGGTTTTCTGTCCTGGTCTCCATTTGCTACAACGAGAAGTTTCTGTGATGAGAGATAGGAGACACTTATCTGTGCATATAAGGATTTTTAACACATAGCAGTTAAAATTATGGTGGTTTAACAAAAAAGTAGCAGCAGTAAATTTTCTGCTCTGATCCATGACCTTCTAGTCCTAGGTTTGTTGGCTGGTTTCTAATACCAGGCATGCTTTCCCCCTATCTTCAGTCAACAAGATAGTTGTACTTAACACCAAGATGTAAGATACTAATTGCACTTTTAGGGATATCTTGCCGTGTTGGTAATTTTTGAAAGGTCATTGGCATCACAGCTAAATAGGGCCATTGATTCTTCCCCTCTTTTGGCAACTTGAGTAGTATTTTTTGATACTACTAAAGCTAGACCACAGGAAGGAGGCTTTCAGATTAGATCCATCACAAGTCTTCCAAGTTCTTTGTCTGAAGTGCATATTGTCTTCAGCCATAGGGACTTACCTTCAACCTCTGAAAGGCAACAATGATAACAATATCAACCTATATTGTTGGGAAATTACTTGGATTACCCTAATCACCTGATGAAGGTTTCTCATGGCTGCACTGGGACTGTGGTTTGTCTATGATTTCCTGTGGGGGAGCATTGTCAAACAAAGTGCTATAACCTCAATATGTGTATATATATATATATATATATATTTATATATATGTATGTATAACTTTTCATATATATTAATATAAATAAATAAAACATTAGAGGCTTTTATCAAGCATCCTTGGTATTATCTTATCTCATTACCCATAATTGGCCCATTTATATTTTTTATCTTCTTGCCTTAAGTATGGTCAAGTCAATTACATTAGAAATTCATCCTATTTATTCTAGGTTTTATAGCTTTTTGGTGTAAAAGTGTTGAACATATTAAATGATAGCCTGGATTCACTGGCATCTTTTATATCAAGACTTTTTCACTTCTAATTTTGTAAATTTGTGTTCTCTCCCTTACTTTGCTAGTTTGGGCTAAGGGTTTGTCATGCTTTTTTTTTCAAAGATTTAACTTCTTGATATTGCATCTACTTTTATTCATTTCTTTCATATTTATTCCATACTGTCATCTACTGGGTTTTAGATTGGATTCATTTTGTTTTGCTTAGAACCTTGAGGCTCATCATGAAGTGGATAATCCAAATTTCTGGTTTTACATATATGATCACCATATGATGTCATTGCTCTAAGGATTGTTTAGGCTGTGGCCTCCAAGGCTTTTTATAGGTTGTAAATACATTTCATTTGATTTTAACAATGTTTTAATTTCTCTCTGATTTTTAATGGCAACGGTGTTACTAAAAATGCACTGTCCAGTTCAACAGCAATTTCAATTGCTGCTTTTCTGCCTTTTATTCTACTGTAGTCTGATAGTATACAAATAACTAATTGTTTTGTATTTGTTAAAACCCATCATGTGTTCATTTTGGAGAATATTTTATGTGTTGATGAGAAGTATGGACATTCCTTAACTGTTGGCTAAAATACTTTTGCATGTAACTGTTCAGTATAGTTGACTTATAGTATATTTTAGTTCTGAAATGACTTTGTTTTAGTTAGGAAGACCTGTCTAAATATAAGAGTGAATCACTTAAATCCCTCACTACTGCTGTTAGGACCTGTGTCTCTTCTACATCTTTTAGCATTTATTTTATGAAATTGAGGGCTCCTGTAAGTAGAACATCAATGTTTACAATTGTTACACCTTCTTGATAAATCACTACCTTTATTAATCCCTAGCATCCCACTTTATCTTTTTTGGGTGGTTTGATTTGAAGTCTGTCAGGTATAAGAATATCCACACTGCCTTATTTAGAGTTTCTCCTTGCTTGACAGTTTCATTTCCATTCACTCAATACACAGTTTTTGGACATCTTTGGCAGCTGACTGTGTTTCTTGGAGGCTACAGACAGTTGATGTCTGTTTTATGACCGAGTTGTTTGTTCTATATCTTTTCTACTGGTAAGCTGAGACCATTTGTGCTTCAAGTTATTACTGAAAGAGGTTGGCTATTTTGGAAGAATTTGTTAGAATTTGATGTTCTGCTTTGCTGGATCATAGTATCACTTTCCTTCTCTTATTCATTTAGGGAGTTGCCTGACTTGCTGTACTGACATGGCTGATGCTTTTTTTCTTGGTTCATTTGAACCTTTCCTTGAGTATGTGTGTTTCCATGTGTTCTTGTGGAGGAGAAGTTGTCTTTCTTCTTTCTATAATACTCCTTTAATAATTACTGCAGTGCTGTCTTGGTTGACATTAAATGCATTAATTTAGATCTGCTTTGATATATCCTCATTTTGCCATTAGCATTGTAGGACAAATTTATTTAGTATAGCATCCTTGCTTCAAAGATATTTACTTTCAAAGACTAAAATTTTTGTTTCATATGTTTCTGGCTTTTATAGTTGCTGATGAAAAGGCGAGGTTATTGTACTATTCCTGCTGCTGAACCACATTTTATATTGTTTCTTTACTTAGCACCTTTGCCATCCTGACTATGATATATCATGGAGACTTTCTTCTGTAGTTATTCATGTTTAGAGTTCTAAATGCCTCTTGTGTTTGAATGGCTATAATATTCTCTAGGTTTGAGAATTTTTCTGCTATAATTGTATTAAATGATCTCTATTGATTTTGCTTTTATCTATGTTTCTTCTTCTTCCAGATAGATTCTAAGTTTGGTCCTGAAGGTTTACCAAGATTCTTGGAAAGACTATCTGTCATTCATATTTTCTTTACCTTGTATATGTCTGATTGTATCATTGTCCTCTTTCCCCAACACTCATTCTTCTGAGTTGTTTTATACATTTAAAATGCCTAAAAACATTTATTAAAAGTTTTTATTAGTTCTTTAAGGATCATACATTTTTTAATTATATTCACCTCCTACCAGCTCTTCTTATATCTACCTCCCTTCCCTATCCATCCAACTTTGTGTCTTCCTTTTCTAATGTGGTTTTTATTTGACTAGCTTCCTTCATTTCCAGTATTTCTGTTTGGTTAGTTTTCACTGTTTCAATTGCCTTGTTGAGTTTTTACTCTATAAGTTTCTCTTTCTCCTCCAATGTACTACCTGCCTTGTTTACTTTGGAGGCTGTCTGTCTTGTCATGGTCTCAAACAGATTTCCTTAGTTTGTGCATGTTTATTTGACCTATGTGATCATTAACCATTTTAAATTGTAAGATTCTAAAATATTTCTTAAACATTCTAATTATCTCAGTGATTTTCCATTCTGTAAAAGGAGAGGTGGGAGGTAGCAAGGTGTCCTCGTGGGTTGTTGAGTCAGGATCTTTGTATTTCTTTGTTGTGTTTGGATAGCTGTCAGAATGGATTTGTAGTCCTGTTTTAACTTCCCCATGGTCAGTTTGAGTGCATTACTAATAAACTTAGAGTCATCAATAATGTGTCACTGTCACAAGAAGGAAAACAAATCAAAAAATTTCCTCTTGATGCCATTTAACCAGCCCATGCTTATCTTTGAATTCTCTACTTTGTTCTCCTGAAGTCAGTCTCCCTGTCTGTCTATCGTATGAGTCTGAATATGTGCCTTCTTGAACGTTGTCTTGCAGATTTAGTCGGTTTCTGTCTGTTTCTGAATGTCTGCTCCTAACAATTGGATTTGCTCTGTATTTTTTGAACAGTACAGAAAACATCACATGGGGAAGGAATAAAGGACACGGTACAGAAATATTTAAGAGTTTTACAAAGGTCACTGACTCCAACTAACTCCAATCAACTCAGATAATAAACAGTATTACCACTATCACTATAATCTATAAATTGAGTTCTACATTTACAATGGATATGCATGTAAAACATTACTTTCAACCTAAATGTTCTGTTTTTAGCAAATTATTATCAAAATATGCATATAACCCATGTATATTACTCTTGGATCGGGAGTATAGAAGAGTATATAAATTAAGATTAGAGTTATATATTTGTTTAGGTTGTAAAAGGTGATTGATGGGAAATCCAAGACACATAAGATTGGTTAGTTTGCCACATACACATTCTTAGCAGGGATCTCTAGTAAAAATTTGCAATCTTGTTATTGGTTTAGATATAATAACAAATGAGACTATTTTTCCCTATGATTACTATGTAAAATGTTTTCCTCTGGAAAGAACTCTTCTATGATTACCAAATAAAACCTCCAGTCTTCAAAAAAAATGGTTAATTTTATTGTTCTCATAAAGGCAGATTAAACAAATAATCTGGTTACAAAGTATGCTAGCAGACTTAAGGCTTAAGTGACCTCAAAGTGTATTGTTAACTCTGGTTGTGTGCTTTGGCAAAAGTTCTAGTCCCTTAGAGTGTTAGAGAGTTTTATGATGCCCTGCTACTCTTCCTCTTCTTCCTGCTCTGGTTTTTTGTTTTCTGTGAGTCTTCTAAAAGAATG
The DNA here is from genome assembly GCF_011064425.1 of Rattus rattus. NCBI lineage: Eukaryota > Metazoa > Chordata > Mammalia > Rodentia > Muridae > Rattus > Rattus rattus. Next base: position 89,533,864 of record NC_046172.1, read on the forward strand.
TTTGTATGAAGGTTACTCACAGAACCTAGTAACACCTGCATCCCTATTTGGGATAACTGACATGATCCAGTCTGACTGGTAACAGCCACAGTTGAGGGTACATGATGATCATCAGGGTAGCCAAATGAACTGGCTGGAATCAGAAGAGGCCTGTGCTGACCTCTTCTATCACTGGAGTCAGAACTCTGATCCTGTGGTGAACTCTGGTACCACTGGATTCAAAACTTCAGGTGAACTCTCTGAGAACACACCAGGGTGGGAATAAGTTGTGAAAAACCTCTCCCAACTTTGTTCATTTATGTTCAGTTTTTGTTTTATTGAGAATTGGTCTCACTATGTATTCCAGGCTGGTATGGAATTTTCTTTCTAGCCTAGGCTAGTCTGAACTCACAATCTACTACTTTGTGCCAAGAAAGACTAAATGCTTTTGCTCTCTTTTCCTATTATTCCATTGAAGACTGAAAAGTAAATTTGGGGAGCATAGTGACTGTGGTCTAACAGTTTCTTCTAAGACCAAATCCTGCAGGGGAGCTCTTTCTTTTATTTTATTGGATATTTTCTTTATTTACATTTCAAATGTTACCCCTTTCCTGGTTTCCCCTCCAGAAACCCCATCCCATCCCCTACCCCTGTCTCCCATGAGAGTGCTCCCCCACCCACTTTCACCCACTCCCTCCTGCCTCCCTACTCTGGCTTTCTCCCTATACTGGGGCTTTGAGTCTTCACAGGACCAAGGTCCTCTCCTCCCACTGATGCCAAACAAGGCCATCCTCTGCTACATATACAGCTGGAGCCATGGGTTGCTCCATGTGTACTCTTTGGTTGGTGGTTTAGTCCCTGGGAGCTCTGGGATGTCTGGTTAGTTGATACTGTTATTCTTCCTATGAGGTTGCAAACCCCCTCAGCTACCTCAGTCTTTTCTTTGACTCCATCATTGGGGACCCATTCTTAGTCCAATGGTTGGCTGTGAGCATCGACTCTGTAACAGGCTGTGGCAGAGCCCCTCAAGTGACAGCTGTATCAGGCTCCTGTCAGCATGTGCCTCTTGGCATCCCAATAGTGACTGGGTGTGGGGACTTTAAAGAATTCCCTGAAACTGACCAGATTCACTATGTTCTTCCCTGCTAGAGTGTACAGAGTCCAGCTTCCTCTTAGAGGAGAAAGCTGCAAAGAAGATTCAGACCAGATCTGCAACCTGGAAGAAGCAGAAACCTGCAGAGCTGCCTGGAACAGGTTTAGACCAGCTGAGCCACCTGGAAAAGATACTATCCAACCTGTTGAGTTGCCTGTCTAAAACTGTGCAGTGTGCTCTAAGTTCCTGGCTTTAGTGAACTGGCACCCATGCTGGGGTAAGCCTTGGTGGTGCAGCTGCCTTTGATTTGCATCCGTTTCTATAGTAACCCCTCAATCATATTCCTGGACGTAACCTCAATGAAACACAATGGTTTACCAAATAGGGCTTTGGTAGTATCCTATCTGGGGAGAATAGATATATGCATTGAATCTCCCCAGTTTTGTCACAGAACAGTGGGACTCACTTACAATCCTAACACGTGAGGGGCAAAGGCAGGAAGATCTCAAGTTATAGGAGAACCTGTGCTACCCAGTGAGAACTTGTTTCAAAAAAAAAGAAAAACAAAACAAAAAACAAAAGCAAAAACTTTGCTGGTTGTAATTAAGTATTTAACAGTTTTTAACTTGCAGTCAGTACATCAAGGTACAGTTTGAGCAAAACCATGAAGTGGTTAGCATCATCCAGGGATGGATTGGGTGGCTGGAGCTTGCATTTGGATAGAATACGGCCTTAGATTCTTTTCTCAGAAACAGGTGCATGATGTTAGGCATTGCCCCAGTGTCCCTGCTTTGTTTTTGTTTGTTTCTTTGTTTGTTTGGAAATTTAACATTGGAAAGAAATATATACAGTGTTTAGTTGCAGTGGAGGCAGTAAATCTAGTACAGTGAACTCGATACCCACTTTCTTCCCCTTCCTGCATGCTTTCCTTCACTGCCAAACCTGGAAAAATTAGATCTCCTGTTTCTGAGACTCCCTTACAGTTGTTTCAGGATGCAAATTAGTTTCTACCAATTAGGTGTACTTTCAAGAGATTTAAAAGGCAGATGTGATTTAAGGGTGATTTCCCTGCAAATGTTTTGATTGTTGTTGTTGCCAGCAAGCGGTCTTAACGACTTTGCATTTTTCTGCATCAGCATTCCAACGTCCTTTCTCTTAGCTGGTGTTCAGAAGCAATTGTGTTGGTAAGGGTGGATGTTCTCAGCCCTGACACCTGAGTCCTGGGTTGAGAGGTGGTTGCAGTAATGATGGTTTCCCAAGACTTCAAGTATCAGCCATCCCTTTGAGTACTTGCACTTATCAGTTGCTGGGGGGGGGGAGGCTTTGATTCCTTTTTTTCCTGAAGTGAGGAGGGTAGCGTGTCCTCTGGCAGACTAATTCTGAGTGAGGTGTGTGTCTGTGTGTGTGTGTGTGTGCGCGCACATATATATATATAAACTTTCCCTTACATTAAATACCTAGAAAGGTAGAGTAGGTCATTGTTGCTTTTGAGTGAATCCTGGCTTTTAGACATGTGCTCTTGAAAAAAATATTATTATACATACAATATGTGTTTATATTCTCATTATCACATATTGTACAGAAGAATGTTCATAACATTTAAATATATGTATATAGAGAACTTTTAATATATTAAAATAGAATATCCATCTCCCAACTACTCCTTCTTACCCCTTACCCTCCCACATTAAAACATCTAATAGTTTTTCTTCTATTTTTGTTAGTATATTGAAATTACACAAAATCAACTTCATTGTGAATCTCAATATATGCATATCAAATATTTTGATCAAACTTACCTGTACTTCCTCCTCTTGTCCCATCACTTGTCTCTTTTATTTCCCCTAATAGTTCCACTTCTGTTTTCATTTAGTCTGGATTCTATATATAAATGAAAACATGCAATATTTATCATTCTGTACCTGACTTATTTTACTTAAGATGAATATCCGCAGCTCCATCCATTTTCCTACAAATGTCATTTTGTTCTTGTTTTGAGAAATAGGTTTTATAAGCAATTCCTTTTTTGCTTGTTGAAAAACATGACTTAAAATATAGTTTAATTTTGATTGGATTTCATGGGGTGTTTGGTTTGTAAAATGTTAAATTTAAACTTCTCTAATGCCCAGCTTATCTATAAAGCTTTTAATTATACATGCAAACACATTTCCATAAAATAAATAATTAAGCATGTGGCAAAGAAAAATCCTGCTCCAAATATTTATGGATTTGTAAATTACTCCTGTCATTTAAACTAAGCTGTTAAACTATAGGCATTGTCACTAAAATAAATCAAATTAAACTTATTCTAATATCAATGTATATTTATTAGAGCTTATTCTGAGCCAACATCTTGCTTTCAGTTTTTGCTCCTGGCCATAGATATTTGACCTCAGGAAGCAGTTTCAAAGACAAATTATCTGTTTCCCAAAGATAAACTAATGTGAAGGTTTGGTATGGGGACTAGAAGGGTTGGTTGGGTTGGGGATTGTTTATTGAAAATGGGGATTTTCAAACTCATGATCCTTTGACCTCAGCCCCACTGAGTATCTGCGATTATACCCTTATTGAAACACTTTCAATCAAGTGATATTGCTGTAATAGATAAGGTACATGCTAGTGAGCATACAGCTTGAGGAGATGCCATCTTCTATGAATTCATGCCTAGGTAAAAGTAAGAAGGCTAGCTGATTCCATGACGGGTTTCAAATTGACAGTTAAGGAGTCTAGGCCTAAATAGCTGTTTCCAAGAACTGGGAAGTTCCAGGCAAATACAGTCCTCAGAAGCTGCCCTGTCATCTGCCCTGAGGCAAGGACAATGGGTCAGCAGCACTTTCCAGACTTCCTCAGCTACTTCCTGAGAAACAGTTTCCAGACCTGCCCAGCAAGTTTCCAATCCCCACATCCAATAATGGAATGTCCATAGAGATGGTCCATAGAGATGGATTAACATAGAGGTCACATACCCTGGAATTCCCTAATGTGCCTGTGGGCTCACTTGGTTGTCTATCTGGGTAATGAGAGACCCCAGCATGCTGGACTTCTGCAGAATAAAATACTCTTTGTGTTTACAAACTCTTTGAGACTGGGGTGTCATTTTTCAGCAAATCATGGACTCTTACAAAAGTAAATCACCATAAAAAAATACAAAAAAGTAAACTCGATGGTGAGTAACTTCCTATTTGTATACTAACACTGGCAGATGCAAAAGCTTCCAAGCAAACACAGACTTTAGTAATAACCCATGATTTTAAGCACAAACGTGGGAAAGCTCTTTAGATGGTAGATCATTTAACCAATCAATAGCAATTGCTTTTCAGCTGGAGCCTACGACTTCCCTTGTCACAGGGTTTTAAGTTCTCAGTAGATGTGAATTGTTCCCTGTGAAGTAGGCCTTAAGTCCAATCAAAAGTTGATTCTTACCCTAACCCTGAGACCACTATTACACTACCTGGTATCTTGCCTGCCACTTCCATCATGAAGCATGCTGGATCCACAGCTAAGTAGGACTTTTAGGCATAATTCTACCTAGCAACTTACAGCAATACAGGAGCTAGTTCAAAGGGAGAAGAAACTACCTAGCTTTTTTTCAAGCTCTGGAAGCCAAAGCACTCAACTGTTTCAGCAATAGGTCTTAACATTCAGTTCTGGAAAGAAACCAACAATTGTAACAATAGCCTTTATTGTTTTAAGAGCCTCTAGGGCCTCTGTTGCCAATAACTCGTAGGGAGGTAACCTACTCCTAGCACTGACATTCCCAACTAACAATGTTGTGCTTCTAAGAACATCTGTTTTGACCTTTTGGATACTCTACCATTTACAGGCCCAGGGTTGCAAACTTTCCCCAATCACCTTAATAGTTATCAGTTGTCTTTTACTCAACTATAAAGTTCCCAAGAATCCCAGGGCAACACCTAACCTTTGCACAAGTTGTGAACTAATTCCCTATGCTTGCTTCTTGTGGGGCGGTCTTACGTCTCTTAAATGGATCTCCAAATCTGCAAATCATTCAAAGATTAGCAATGTGCTATCTATATTTAGCAAAACCTTTATGTGCAAGATGGACAGAACAAATTTCTGGACGCAAAGTTCTGAGCACTTTAACTGTCTACTGTCTTTATCCTAAATGTTGAGTGATCAAAGAAAAACACAACTATTCCTCCCACCCACAACCTCAGTAATTCTGGCTCCACACAACTCGTGTCACATTTGCCTTTGAGTAATCCAGACAGAATTCTTTCTCTGCTTTGCCTTCTACTTATCTCTAGGTTGTTCTTCCGATTTACAGACACATTATACATGCTGGTCTAAGTTACTGAGAACTACCAAAGCATGTCCTACTTTGTAAAGCCCTGCCGTGCCAAAGGACTCAGCAAATCAGCTAAAGCTCAACACCAGTGTCAAGGTCCTTGGTAAATCTAGTTCTTCCTTAAGTCTCTTAAATTGAACATCTTATAATGGTTTCCTCATACCTAGTTCTCTTGGAAGTACCTATCCTTCCTTTATTATCCTCCATCCAGCCCCTGATATCAAAGGACTGATGGTACTAATTATCTCTAATGGGTCAAATGAGCCAGTCTATCAGGGACTGTTTCCCCTTGTACTGGCTTGGGTTATGCAGTTTATGTCTCCAGGAAGGACATATAAATATATGGTCCCTTTCTCTACTTCTACACCACTGATCCTATCTGCCCCATATGCAACAGCCTCATAAGTGAGACTGTGAGAGCTTATTTCATTGTTTATTTACAACTTTCCTCTATTTTCTGAAACTCCTTAATTGAATATTCTTTGATTACCATTGCCTCTCTTGCCAAAGCATTGTTTAGGCCCCTGTGAGCATGCTGGTTCGTGGGTTCTCCCTTTCTCTGTGCTAAAGTTCAGATCTTTGGCATCTTTTGTTGCTTCTAGGTGACTCCCTTCCTTCCTCATCACTTCTTGACTCCATAGGTTTTGGGATCACATGATAAGCTTGTATTATTGACTTGGCAGGAATTTTTCCATTTTGGTCCACACTACATCACACACACACACACACACACACACACACACACACACACACACACAGAGAGAGAGAGAGAGAGAGAGAGAGAGAGAGATATTGATAGATAGAGAGAATAAATAAAATAATTTAGAGGCCAAGAGATTGAGAACAAAAAGAATGCATGGAGGGGTTGGAAAATGGAAAGGGTGAAGTGGCATCATTATATTATAATTTCAAAATATTGCAGACTTCTCATCTCCTTTTCCAGGGCTTAGACGATGAGTCTCCCTGACTTCCCCATCCATGCCTTATCCCCAATCTACCATCTCTACCTTTGGTCCCACATCCTGTGCCCCAGCTTGATCTGCCTACCCCTGCCAGCTCCACAGCCAACCTCTACTCTTTGGCCAGGACCCATTGTACCTGCCACCATCCACAGATCCCTGCCACTCAACATCCAAACTCTCCCCTCAGCCAGACCTTCCACTTGTTTTCTCTATTTTTTTCTTTAACTTGGCTTCATTTTCCCTGACACTGTACTATTCTTATTGTTTCCAAGGCTATATTACATCAATATTTGAATCCTGTATCCTTAAATGGAAGGCAAACTCACATCTTTAACATAAGCCTCATAAATGGTATGGTCAGGTACCTGTTATTTCTCTCTCTTTAGTTATTTTATTCTTAGTCAAGGAATGGACACATGCATACCATAGCACACATGCTGTAGGCAGAGGGCAGCTTCCTCTGGAGCTGGGGACCAACCCAGGGCCTGTCGGTTGCTAGGCAAGCGCTCTACCACTGAGCTAAATCCCCAACCCCTGGCAGCTTCCTTTCTAGACTAGTTTCTCTTCTTCCAGCATGAGATTTAGAGATGTGATTCTGGTTGTCACATTTGTGTGGCAAGCACTTTTACCTACTGTGACATCTCACTGCAACATGTTAATGCTCAAACATTACTCTGACATTACTTTGCTATCTTAGTGTCACCATGATGTACTTTCAATTACTTTGTTAAATACATAGGTCCATTGTCATCACACAGCCAGCCACCTCAGTTCATATTTCTTCTGCTCGGAACACTCTCACCTTCACATTTCTGACCCCTCATCTTTTAGGGGCCTAAATGTAACCTTCTTGGGAAGGCCTGCATACTTTCTCAAAGGGCTTTTTGCTTTTCCTTCATAATCCATTCTGTAGTTTCATTTATATGCATCTGTAGGGTTGTGGGTCCCATGTCTGCTCTGCCATATGGCAAGGCTGCTCGGGGAGTAAGGACACAGGAGTTGACTGCACTTAGCCCACATAGTTGCCAGGTGGGTGTTGGGCCATAACGAAGCCCTGGGGTGCGAAAGTGCAGTATGAGGAGCGGGACTGCTGGAGCTGTTTCGGGGGTTCTCAGGCCTGCAAAGAGGCTGGAATCATCTGGTTCTCAGACTTTTGGACATGCAGGCATCACTTGGAGCCATAGAAGAGCTGAGAACTGAGTGGGAGGCTGAGGGCTGGATCTAACCCCAGACTTGTGTGGAGGGGGGAGCTCTGGCCGGTCTTGCTGGGAGAGTCCCTGGCTTGATGGTGACATGCTTGGTGGCAATCCTGCCAGGGAAGGCAAAGAAGCCTTCTATGGGAAACTAGATGGTGGCTCTATAGGCAAAGGCTTTCTCCATTGCTCCCCCATAGTGGATCCCAATGAAAAAAGGCAATCCATGGTTTTAAGGTATTTATTGTTATGGCGGATAGTGGATGTGTAAAACCATACCCCACTTCTCAGCGTGGGCCTGAGATTAAATACCTTTTGCAGGCAGGAGTGTCTGGGAAGGAAGCTGGATAAACCCTCCAGGCTTTTAGGTACCTTATTAAAATGGAGATCTGTCTTGAGCCTATGTGACCACAGGTCACATCCTCTATCTGTGGAGGGTCTTGGGATGTTGCCCATATGTGACTGATGGCCACAAATCTATGGAGGACTGCAGCTAGTGATAGGGGCTTGGTGCCCAGAAACAGGCCAAGCTCCTACCCTCCCTTCAGGATCTCGGGGCTTCTAGCCTTAGCTCAACCGGGGACCAAGCTACCCTTCACATTCTACATGTCTCCTTAAATTTATTTCCAGTTTGTGTCTTCAGCAATGTTGTTAGCTTCAGAATGGAAAAAATGGTGTTGATTTCTTCACAATTGGTAATTGGTATTTATAGGGCAAAATGAGGAACAATTGCTCCATCTCCTTTCCTGAGAAATCAGGCAGATTTCAGATTTCTATATCTTGTGTCACTGGTAAGCCACGGAAGAAGCTTACTGTCCATATTTACCAAAAGGAGGCAGATGGTGGTCTTATTCTCCAACCAGGTTACTACCATCAAGATATATAAACAATTAAGCCACTACCCACTGTGAACAAGACACAATAAAAGGAATTAGTCAAGCACTCTTCTTTCCCTTTCCTAATCCCAGCAAACTTTTAATGTGAAGTATAATGAGAAAGAGAAACAGAGCATTGCTTACTTACCCTACGCTCAGAGAATCTAGTAGTGGAGCTTGGACACCCAACTCTCAACAGGCATTAACGAGGCTAGATGTTGGAGGTTACATCAGCTACTTGAGACTCTCCTTCCCTTCCTCCTCTGTTGGTGTCAGGAGGGCCAAGTAGAGTTAATGTTCTGCCCCAGTATGCAGCAACAAAGAAGTGGCTGGGATACTTACCGCCCAGCAATTGTGGGAGCAGAGGGCCCAACAGGAGATGACCTAATACCCCAACCTGCCCAGCAATGTGTGTCCCTTTCGTCGCAAAAGTATCTGCAGGGCCAAGGTTAACTAATCTTCCACCTCCAATCATCTGTAGTGAAGAAACATGATTTAATAATGCATATTTACTGGGTGGTATTAGTGAAGCCAAATAAGGAAACTGAACATACACACTCATAACATGGAAAGGCAACAGACACTAAAATGATTAAAATCCAGCATCTTATAAGAAATACTTTGAATAAAAAAAAGAAAAATCACATATCATGCCAAGTACAAATGAAAGTATTATAAGTGAGAAGAACATGCAATTAGATGCCAATGTCAGATAAATTGATATTATAAATAAATAAGTAAATAAATAAATGGAATTCATGTATTCATGTGTTAACTTACTTATTTGCACTAAAACAGGCTTTAGATTTAGCTCAGTCAGATTTCTAGCTCATTATGAAGCCAAAATGACGCGAACTCCTGTCTTCCTAACCTGCCTCCTAAATTGCTGGGATTAGAGCTCAATGTCAACTCGCGACTGAAAAATAACTTCAAAAGCCATTACTAAAATGATTCAACATCTAATTTAATAAAGATGGAGAAAAAATGATTCAACGAAAGGATGTGGAGAAACAGGAGTGCTCTTCCATTGTTGGTAGAATCGTGCAGCTGATTCAGCCACTGTGGTAATCAATCTGTTATTTTCAGAAAATTAAAACATAATGTTACCTTTGGGACCCAGCTATATACCTTCTCTGGGCATTTGTCCAAAAGATGCTCCAACAAATAACAAAGACACGTGCTCCACTATGTTCATAGCAGCCTTATTTATAATAGCCAGAAGCTGGAAAGAAGCCAAATGTCCTTCAACAGAGGAATGGATGCAGAAAATGTGCTACATTTACACCATGGAGTGTTTTCAGCTATCAAAAGCAATGACTTCCTGAAATTCGAAGGCAAATGGATAGAAAATATCATCCTGAGTGAGATAACACTGTCACAAAAGAACACACATGGTATGCACTCGATGATAAGTGAATATTAGCCCAAAACTCAATATACCCAACATACAATTCACAGACCATATGAAGCTCAAGAAGGAAGACCAAAATGTGGATGCTTAGGTCCTTCTTGGAAGAAGGAAGAGAATATTCAGAGGAGGAGATACAGGGACAAAGAGTGGATCAGGGACTGAAGGAAACTGTCCAGAGACTGTGCCACCTGGGGATCCATCACATATGCAGCCACCCAACCCAGTCACTATTAATGATACCAAGAAGTTCTTGCTGACAGGAGCCTGATATGGATGTCTCCTGAGAGGCTTTTCCAGAAACTTACTGATCCAAATGAGGATGCTTACAGCTAACCATCAGCCTGAGTATGCGGACGCCAATGGAGGAGGTAGAGAAAGGATTGAAGGAGTTAAAGGGCTTTGCAACTCCATAGGAAGGGCAACAGTATCAACCAACCAGACTCCCCAGGGACTAAACCACGAACCAATGAGTACACATGGAGGGACCCATGACTCCAGCCGCATATGTAGCAGAGAATGGCATCAATAGGAGGAGAAGTCCTTGGTCCTGTGAAGGTTCATTTCCCCAGTGTGGGAGAATGCCAGCATATGGTGAGAGATGGGAATGGTTGGGGTGGGAGGAATATCTTTCTAGAAGCAGGAGGGAGAATGGAGAGGAGAACCCAGAAAGGATAACATTTGAAATGTAAATAAATAAAATATCCAATAATTTTTCTTTAAAACTCTTAAAAATGATTAAATGATAAATTACTAATTTTCTGAAACAAATAATAAGGTACAACAGGACTACAAAGACATAGAAGGCATAACAAGGAGCCAAATGGAAATATAGAAATAACCAATGCAGTAATTTAAATTAAAAATGTCACCAGTGAGCTCAAGATTAGACTAGCGATAAGAGGCTAGAATCATTGAGCTTAGCATGGAGCAGTAATACTTCTCCAATTTCATCAACACAAGAACAGAGAACAACAAGAAAAGGGAACACTCTGAAGGCTCTGTGGGATGAAATTGACAGAGCCCATGCCTTGGTCCTCAGGAATGAGAATGGGAGAGACAGCCATTTCCAAACAGATAGTACTTGCAACTGTACTTCCCAGCATCTGTATCACATGGCTTATGTAAGTTTGTAAAATCGGATCCAGGGGATCTCACACCCTCTTCAGGCCTCTGTGTGGGAGCTACACTCATGTGCACAAACACCCAGATATGTACATAATTAAAACTGAAGAAAAGAAGGGGAAGGAGAATTTGAAATTAATTGAAATCTGGCAAAAAAATGCATGCACAGATTGAAGAAATAAAGTGGAACTGAAACAGTCACATAGCTCCTTGCACCAAAACCATTTGGGGGAGAGAGCTGGACCCACAGAAGTGTGGTCCCTGCTGAGAACTCAGAGGAGTCTACTCGCTGCCCACAGTCCTGACCCAAGAGGAAAAGTTTGCGCCCCTCTGTGCCCCTTGGGCACAGGGATCTAGAGCAGACAAGGTCAGGGACCCTTGGGTTTCTGCCTGTACTGAGAGATGAAAAGCCAGTCACCAGGAGTACCAAACATCTGAGAGCAGAGTAAGACCAACTTTTCTGCTTCAAGTGACCTGCCGGGTGGACTCAGGACACACAAAGGCAGAAGTCCTCTAAGGACAGGGCACTTCTGGTTTCTCTCTGTGCCTGGAACTAAACTGATCCAACAGATCACTGCACCCAAATAACCATAGGAGAGGGGACTGAACACCCAGAAGTTTAGACAATCCAAAGACCACAGGAAAGACTGCCACTTCTGCCCACCTCTTCCCCCATCCCTGGCCCAAGTGGAAACTCCATAGTGCCTCTGGAAACAGGAATATAGGAGCAGTCAGCAGCAGGAACCTACTGGGTCCCGCCTGCCCTGAGAACTGAACTGAACTGGTCACAATAACCCTGCACCCAAATCCTGGGGAGAGAGTGGACTTGTAAAGTGAGGACACCCTGAGAACTCAAAGGAGACTACTCTCTGTCCACATTCCCGACCAAAAGGAGATCACCTAGTGCCATTTGTGACCCCTGGGCACAGGAACCTAGAAGCAGTCAGAGGCAGGACCCTTCTGGTTTCTGCTAGCAACAAGAGCTGAGAGCCAGTTGCCAGGAGCGACTACACACCTGAGAGCAGAGCTCTCTGTTCCCAGATCCTGCGGATAGAAAAGAGGTCTACAGGAGTGCTGATACACAGGCCTACAGTGTCATGCCACTGTCAGAGACATAAAAACAGTTAACACCAGAGAAAACCTGATAGTGAGAGGCAAGAACAGGAACCCTAAGCAACAGAAAACCAAGACTACTTGGCATCATCAGAACCCACTTCTCTCAATTAAAGAAAATACTGATATCCAAACACCAGAAATGCAAGATTTAGATTTAAAATCACATGTTATGATGATGATGGAGGACTTTAAGAAGGAAATAAATAACTCCCTTAAAGAAATATATACAAACAAGTAAACAAGAAGAAGCCCTTTAAGAGGAAACACACACACACACACACACACACACAAAAAAAAAAAAGAATAAAAGTGCAAAACAAAACAAATATGTGAAGGAATTAAACAAAACCATCCAGGATTTAAAATGGAAATAGAAACAAGAAAGAAAGCACAAAGGGGGACAACCTGGATATAGAAATCTCTACGGAAGATCAGAGTCAAAGATTCAAGCATCACCAACAGAATAAAGAGATAGAAGAGAGAATCTCAAGGGGCAGAAGATACCATAGAAAACATCAAAAAACCATCAAAGATGATGTAAAATGCAAAAGCTTCTAGTCCAAAAGCATCCAGAAAATCTAGGACACAAAATGAGAAGATCAAACCTAAGGATGATAAGTATAAGAGAATGAAGATTCCCAACTTAAAGGGCCAGTAAATATAAATCAACAAAATTATAGAAGAAAACTTCCTAACCTAAAGAAAGAGATGCCCATAAACATACAAGAAGCCTACAGAACTCCATATAGAGATTGAACCAGAAAAGAAATTCCCTCCAGTCACATAATAGTCAAAACACCAAATGCACAAAACAAAGAAAGAATATTAAAAGCAGTAAGGAAATGGTCATAACATATAAAGGCAGATCTCTCAAGTTACACCAGACTTCTCACCAGACACTATGAAAGCCAGAATAAACTGGGCAGATGTCATACGGACAGTAAGAGAACACAAGTGCCAGCCCAGGCTACTATATGAACAAAATTCTCATATACCATAGATGGAGAAACCAAGATATTCCATGATAGAACCAAATTTATACAATATCTTTCAAAATCCAGCCCTACAAAGGATAATAGATGGAAAACTCCAACGCAAGGAGGAAAAATACACCCTAGGGAAAAAAAGCAAGAAAGTAATCTCCTTGCAAAAAAAACAAAAGAAGAGAGACACACAAACAGAATTCCACATCTAACAAATGAAAATAACAGGAAGCCAAACAATGAGTATTCCTTAATAACTCTAACATCAATGGACTCAATTCCTAATAAAAAAGATATAGACTAAGAGACTGGATACATAAAGAGGACCCAGCATTTTGCTGCATACAGGAAACACAGCCCAGAGACAAAGACAGATACTACCTAACAGTAAAAGGCAGGAAAACAAATTTCCAAGCAAATAGCCCAAAGAAAACAAGTAAGATTAGGCTTATTATAATATCAAATAAAACTCATTTTCAAACTAAAAGTCATTTAAAAAGATGAAGAAAGAAACTTATATTCTCCAAAGGAAAAAATCCAGCAAGATAAAACTCTCAATCACAAATACCTAAGGTTCCAAAATACAAAGGACTTACATTCATAAAAGAAACCTACTAAAGCTGAACTACGATTGTACCTCACACAATTATAGGAAATTTCAATAATCAAAGATTCACATCAATGAACAGGATTTCATGGAAAACAGACATAAAATAGGGACATACAGAAACTAACTGAAGTTATGAACCAAATAGACTTAAATAGATACTTGTAGAACATTTATCCTGAAACAAAGATACTTTCTTCAGTACCTACAAGTTTTCTCCAAATTGGCCATATACTAGTCCTAAAACAGGTCATTAGAATCAGGAAGATAGAAATAACTTATAAGTATCAGACCACCACGCCTAAAGCTGGTTCTTCAATAACAATATAAGAACTTGGTATAATGCAAGTTAAACAATGCTTCACTCAACGATAACTTGGTCAAGGAAGAACAAAGAAAGAAATTAAAGACTTCAGAATTTAATGAAAATGAAGGCACAACATACCAAACTTATGGGATGACAATGAAAGCTGTGCTAAGAGGAAACTCATAAATACTTGAGTGCTCATGAAAGAAAGCAGGAAAGTATATGTCACCAGCTTGACAGCACAATCTAAAAAGTTTAGAACAAAAAAGAAGCAAATACACCTGTAGGAGGAGTAGAAGGCAGAAACAATCAAACTCAGAGCTAACCCATTGCTAGAAACAAAAAGGATTATACAAAAAATCAATAAAACCAGAAGCTGTCTTTGGAGAAAGTTCAACAGTATAGATAAACTCTTACACAGACTATGTAGAGGGCAGAGATTGTTTTTTCTATTTGATAAAATCATATTATATGAATATACAATTATCTTAATCGCTTAGTAAGCATTACAACTGTACTTTTTGCACATATTTATATTCCTGTTCAACATTTAAATTTTTTTCCATCTTTATTAACTTGAGTATTTTTTTTCTTTATTAACTTGCATTTTTATTTACATCAATTGTTGTCTCTCCCCGGGTTCCAGCAGGCCAACAGCTCCCAATCCTTCCCTCCTTCTATATGGGTGTGTTCCTCTGCCATCTCCCCACTACTGCCTCCCTCAACAATCACATTCACTGGGGCAGTCTTGGCTTGGGACCAAGGGCTTCCCCCTTCCACAGAGTGCTCTTTACTAGGCTGTTCATTTGCTACCTTAGTGAGGTTGGTTTAGGGTTAAAGCCATGTATAGTCTTTGGGTAGTAAGCTTAGTCCTAGGCTCTGGTTGCTTGGCATTATTGTTCACACATGAGGACTCGAGGCCCTTCAAGCTCTTCCAGTCCTTTCTCTGATTCCTTCAATGGGGGGTCGTTCTCAGTTCAGTGGTTTGCTGTTGGCATTCGCCTATGTATTTGCTGTATTCTGGCTGTGTCTGTTCCTGTTGGCCTGTACTTCTTTGCTCCTCCATTTTATCTAATTGGGTTCTTTGCTTCATCCATCTTGTCCTATTGGGTGGTTGTATGTATGGGCCACATGTGGGGCAGGCTCTGAATGGGTGTTCCTTTCTGTTTTAATCTTTGCCTCTCTCTTCCCTGCCAAGGGTATTCTTGTTCCCCTTTTAAAGAAGGAGTGAAGCATTCACATTTTGATCATCTGTCTTGAATTTCATTTGTTCTAGGCATCTAGGGTAATTCAAGCATTTGGGCTAATAGCCACTTATCAATGAGTGCATACCATGTATGTCTTTCTATGATTGGGTTAGCTCAATCAGGATGATATTTTCCAGTTCCAACCATTTGCCTACGAATTTCATAAAGTCGTTGTTTTTGATAGCTGAGTAATATTCCATTGTGTAGATGTACCACATTTTCTGTATCCATTCCTCTGTTGAAGGGTATCTGGGTTCTTTCCAGCTTCTGGCTATTATAAATAAGGCTGCGATGAACATAGTGGACCACGTGTCTTTTTTATATGTTGGGGCATCTTTTGGGTATATGCCCAAGAGAGGTATAGCTGGATCCTCAGGCAGTTCAATGTCCAATTTTCTGAGAAACCTCAGACTGATTTCCCAGAATGGTTGTGCAGTCTGCAACCCCCACCAACAATGGAGGAGTGTTCCTCTTTCTCCCATCCTCCCTTAGCATTTGCTGTCACCTGAGTTTTGATCTTAGCCATTCTCACTGGTGTGAGGTGAAATGTCAGGGTTGTTTTGATTTGCATTTCCCTGATGACTAAAGATGTTGAACATTTCTTTAGGTGTTTCTCAGCCATTCGGCATTCCTCAGCTGTGAATTCTTTGTTTAGCTCTGAACCCCATTTTTTAATAGGGTTATTTGTCTCCCTGTGGTCTAGCTTTTTGAGTTCTTTGTATATTTTGGATATAAGGCCTCTATCTGTTGTAGGATTGGTAAAGATCTTTTCCCAATCTGTTGGTTGCCGTTTGTCCCAACCACAGTGTCCTTTTGCCTTACAGAAGCTTTGTAGTTTTATGAGATCCCATTTGTCGATTCTTGATCTTAGAGCATAAGCCATTGGTGTTTTGTTCAGGAAATTTTTTCCAGTGCCCATGTGTTCCAGATGCTTCCATAGTTTTTCTTCTATTAGTTTGAGTGTTTCTGGTTTGATGTGGAGGTCCTTGATCCACTTGGACTTAAGCTTTGTACAGGGTGATAAGCATGGATCGATCTGCATTCTTCTACATGTTGACCTCCAGTTGAACCAGCACCATTTGCTGAAAATGCTATGTTTTTTCCATTGGATGGTTTTAGCTCCTTTGTCAAAAATCAAGTGACCATAGGTGTGTGTGTTCATTTCTGGGTCTTCAATTCTGTTCCATTGGTCTATCTGTCTGTCTCTGTACCAATACCATGCAGTTTTTATCACTATTGCTCTGTAATACTGCTTGAGTTCAGGGATAGTGATTCCCCCTGAAGTCCTTTTATTGTTGAGGATAGTTTTAGCTATCCTGGGTTTTTTGTTATTCCAGATGAATTGCAAATTGTTCTGTCTAACTCTTTCAAGAATTGGATTGGTATTTTGATGGGGATTGCATTGAATCTGTAGATCGCTTTTGGTAAAATGTCCATTTTTACTATATTATTCCTGCCAATCCATGAGCATGGGAGATCTTTCCATCTTCTGAGGTCTTCTTCAATTTCTTTCTTCAGAGTCTTGAAGTTCTTGTTGTACAAATCTTTTACTTGCTTGGTTAAAGTCACAACGAGGTACTTTATATTATTTGGGTCTATTATGAAGGGTGTCATTTCCCTAATTTCTTTCTCGGCTTGTTTCTCTTTTGTGTAGAGGAAGGCTACTGATTTATTTGAGTTAATTTTATACTCAGCCACTTTGCTGAAGTTGTTTATCAGCTTTAGTAGTTCTCTGGTGGAACTTTTGGGATCACTTAAATATACTATCATATCATCTGCAAATAGTGATATTTTTGACTTCTTTTCCGATCTGTATCCCTTGACCTCCTTTTGTTGTCTGATTGCTCTGGCTAGAACTTCAAGAACTATATTGAATAAGTAGGGAGAGAGGGCAGCCTTGTCTAGTCCCTGATTTTAGTGGGATTGCTTCAAGTTTCTCTCCATTTAGTTTAATGTTAGCCACTGGTTTGTTGTATATGGCTTTTACTATGTTTAGGTATGGGCCTTGAATTCCTATTCTTTCCAGGACTTTTATCATGAAGGGGTGTTGAATTTTGTCAAATGCTTTCAAAGCATCTAATGAAATGATCATGTGGTTTTGTTCTTTCAGTTTGTTTATATAATGGATCACGTTGATGGTTTTCCGTATATTAAACCATCCCTGCATGCCTGGGATGAAGCCTACTTGATCATGGTGGATGATTGTTTTGATGTGCTCTTGGATTCGGTTTGCCAGAATTTTGTTGAGTATTTTTGCGTCGATGTTCATAAGGGAAATTGGTCTGAAGTTCTCTTTCTTTGTTGGGTCTTTGTGTGGTTTAGGTATAAGAGTAATTGTGGCTTCATAGAAGGAGTTCGGTAGTGCTCCATCTGTTTCAATTTTGTGGAATAGTTTGGATAATATTGATATGAGGTCTTCTATGAAGGTCTGATAGAATTCTGCACTAAACCCGTCTGGACCTGGGCTCTTTTTGGTTGGGAAACCTTTAATGACTGCTTCTATTTCCTTAGGAGTTATGGGGTTGTTTAACTGGTTTATCTGTTCCTGATTTAACTTCGGTACCTGGTATCTGTCTAGGAAATTGTCCATTTCCTGTAGATTTTCAAGTTTTGTTGAATATAGGCTTTTATAGTACGATCTGATGATTTTTTGAATTTCCTCTGAATCTGTAGTTATGTCTCCCTTTTCATTTCTGATTTTGTTAATTTGGACACACTCTCTGTTTCCTCTCGTTAGTCTGGCTAAGGGTTTATCTATCTTGTTGATTTTCTCAAAGAACCAACTATTGGTTCTGTTGATTCTTTCTATGGTTCTTTTTGTTTCTACTTGGTTGATTTCAGCTCTGAGTTTGATTATTTCCTGCCTTCTACTCCTCCTGGGGGTATTTCCTTCTTTCTGTTCTAGAGCTTTTAGGTGTGCTGTCAAGCTGACATATGCTCTTTTCCTGTTTCTTTCTGCAGGCACTCAGCGCTATGAGTTTTCCTCTTAGCACAGCTTTCATTGTGTCCCATAAGTTTGGGTATGTTGTACCTTCATTTTCATTAAATTCTAAAAAGTTTTTAATTTCTTTCTTTATTTCTTCCTTGACCAGGTTATCATTGAGTAGAGCATTGTTCAATTTCCACGATATGTGGGCATTCTTCCCTTTATTGTTATTGAAGACCAGCTTTAGGGCCGTGGTGGTCCGATAGCACGCATGGGATTATTTCTATCTTACTGTACCTGTTGAGCCCCATTTTTTGACCAATTATATGGTCAATTTTGGAGAAAGTACCATGAGGAGCTGAGAAGAAGGTATATCCTTTTGCATTAGGGTAGAAATATCCGTAAAGTCCATTTGGCTCATGACTTCTCTTAGTCTGTCTACGTCTCTGTTTAATTTTTTTCCATGATCTGTCCATTGATGAGAGTGGGGTGTTGAAAACTCCACTATTATTGTGTGAGGTGCAATGTGTTTTGAGCTTTAGTAAGGTTTCTTTTTTGTATGTAGGTGCCCTTGTATTTGGGGGCATAGATATTTAGGATTGAGAGTTCATCTTGGTGGATTTTTTCCTTTGATGAATATGAAGTGTCCTTCCTTATCTTTTTGATGACTTTTAGTTGAAAATTGATTTTATTTGATATTAGAATGGCTACTCCAGCTTGCTTCTTCTGACCATTTGCTTAGAAAGTTGTTTTCCAGCCTTTCACTCTGAGGTAGTGTCTGTCTTTGTCTCTGAGGTGTGTTTCCTGTAGGCAGCAGAATGCAGGGTCCTCGTTGCGTATTCAGTTTGTTAATCTATGTCTTTTTATTGGGGAGTTGAGGCCATTGATGTTGAGAGATATTAAGGAATAGTGATTATTGCTTCCTGTTATATTCATATTTGGATGTGTTATGTTTGTGTGCTTTTCTTCTCTTTGTTTTGTTGCCAAGACGATTAGTTTCTTGCCTCTTCTAGGGTATAGCTTGCCTCCTTATGTTGGGCTTTACCATTTATTATCCTTTGTAGTGCTGGATTTGTAGAAAGATATTGTGTAAATTTGGTTTTGTCATGGAATATCTTGGTTTCTCCATCTATGTTAATTGAGAGTTTTGCAGGATACAGTAGCCTGGGCTGGCATTTGTGTTCTCTTAGGGTCTGTATGACATCAGTCCAGGATCTTCTGGCCTTCATAGTTTCTGCCGAAAAGTCTGTGTGATTCTGATAGGTCTGCCTTTATATGTTACTTGACCTTTTCCCCCTTACTGCTTTTAATATTCTTTTTCTTTATTTTGTGCATTTGGTGTTTTGACTATTATGTGACGGGAGGTGTTTCTTTTCTGGTCCAAATATTTGGAGTTCTGTAGGCCTCTTGTATGCCTATGGGTATCTCTTTTTTTAGGTTAGGGAAGTTTTCTTCTATGATTTTGTTGAAGATATTTACTGGTCCTTTGAGCTGAGAGTCCTCACTCTCTTCTATACCTATTATCCTTAGGTTTGATCTTCTCATTGAGTCCTGGATTTCCTGTATGTTTTGGACCAGTAGCTTTTTCTGCTTTACATTATCTTTGACAGTTGAATCAATGATTTCTATGGAATCTTCTGCTCCTGAGATTCTCTCTTCCATCTCTTGTATTCTGTTGGTGAAGCTTGTATCTACAGCTCCTTGTCTCTTCTTTTGGTTTTCTATATCCAGGGTTGTTTCCATGTGTTCTTTCTTGATAGCTTCTATTTCCATTTTTAATTCCTTCAACTGTTTGATTGTGTTTTCCTGGAATTCTTTCAGGGATTTTTGTGTCTCCTCTCTATGGGCTTCTACTTGTTTATTTATGTTTTCCTGGAATTCTTTCAGGGATTTTTGCGATTCCTCTCTGTAGGCTTCTACTTGTTTATTAATGTTTTCCTGTGTTTCTCTAAGGGAGTTCTTCACGTCTTTCTTGAAGTCCTCCAGCATCATGATCAAATATGATTTTGAAACTAGATCTTGCTTTTCTGGTGTGTTTGGATATTCCATGTTTGTTTTGATGGGAGAATTGGGCTCCGATGGTGCCATGTAGTCTTGGTTTCTGTTGCTTGGGTTCCTGAGCTTGCCTCTCGCCATCAGATTATCTCTAGTGTTACTTTGTTCTGCTATTTCTGACAGTGGCTAAACTGTCCTATAGGCCTGTGTGTCAGGAGTGCTGTAGACCTGTTTTCCTCTCTTTCAGTCAGTTATGGGGACAGAGTGTTCTGCTTTCGGGCGTGTAGTTTTTCCTCTCTACAGGTCTTCAGCTGTTCCTGTGGACCTGTGCCTTGAGTTCACCAGGCAGGTCACTTGCAGCAGAAAAGTTGGTCTTCACTGTGGTCCCGAGGCTCAAATTCGCTCTCGGGGTGCTGCCCACGGGCTCTCCGCGGTGGCAGCAACCAGGAAGATCTGCGCCGCCCCTTCCGGGAGCCTCCGTGCACCAGGGTTCCAGATGGAGTTTGGTGTTTTCCTCTGGAATCAGTAATGTGTGCAGAGAGCAGTCTCTTCTGGTTTCGCAGGCGTGTCTGCCTCTCTGAAGGTTTAGCTCTCCCTCCCACGGGATTTGGGTGCAGAGAACTGTTTATCCAGTCTGTTTCCTTCAGGTTCCGGCGGTGTCTCAGGCAGGGGTCCTGCCACTCCTGGGCCCTCTCCCACGGGAACCCAGAGGCCTTATACAGTTTCCTCTTGGGCCAGGGATGTGGGCAGGGGTGGGCAGTGTTTGTGGTCTCTTCCGCTCTGCAGCCTCAGGAGTGCCCACCTGACCAGGCGGTGAGGTCTCTCTCCCACGGGGTCTGGGAGCAGAGAGCTGCTGCGGGCCGGGATCCGCGGGTGTGGGACTTCCGGTAAACACAGGACGTGCCCGGTCCTAGAGGAATTCTGCCTCTGTGTGTCCCGATTTCACCAGGCAAGTCACTTGCAGCAGATAAGTTGGTCTTACCTGTGGTCCCGAGGTTCAAGTTTGCTCTCGGGGTGCTGCCCACGGGCTCTCTGTGGTGGCAGCAACCAGGAAGATCTGCGCCGCCCCTTCCGGGAGCCTCCGTGCACCAGGGTTCCAGATGGAGTTTGGTGTTTTCCTCTGGAATCAGTAATGTGTGCAGAGAGCAGTCTCTTCTGGTTTCGCAGGCGTGTCTACCTCTCTGAAGGTTTAGCTCTCCCTCCCACAGGATTTGGGTGCAGAGAACTGTTTATCCGGTCTGTTTCCTTCAGGTTCCAGTGGTGTCTCAGGCAGGGGTCCTGCCGCTCCTGGGCTATTCTTTCTCTTCTATTAAGTTCAATGGTTCCGGTTTTATGTTTAGGACTTTGATTCACTTGGACTTGAGTTCTGTGCAGGATGGTACATATAGATCAATATCCATTCTTTTTTAATGAGCACAGAACCAAAATTTCTCTCTTTTAATTGGTTATTTTATTTACTTACATTTCAAATGTTATCCCCCACATGCACCCTATTGCCTCCTCCCTCCCCCTGCCTCTATGCTCCCCTACCTGAATATTCACTCCTGCGTCAGCAGTCTAGCATTCCTCTATCCTAGGTCATCAAGTCTCTACAGGACCAAGGAGCTCCCCTCCCAGTAATGCCAGATGAGGTAACCTCTGCTACATATCATGCTAGAGCCATGAGTACTTCTGTTTACTGTTTGGTTGGTGGTTTAGTCCCTGGGAGCACTGGGGATTCTGGTTGATTGATATTCTTGTTACTCCGATGAGATTGCAAACACGTTCTTGCCCTAACTTCCACATTGGGGTCCCTATGCTCAGTCCAGTGTTTGGCTATGTACATGTACATCTGTATTGGTCCAGCTCTGGCAGAATCTCTCAGGGGATAATTATACTGGGCTCCTGTCAGTAAGCACTTCTTGGCATCAACACTAGTGTCTGGGTTTGGTTTCAGCAGATAGGGTGGATCCCTAGGTGGGGCAGCCTCTGGATGGCCTTTCCTTCAGTCTCTGCTCCATTCTTTGTCCCTTTATTTCCTCCTGTGAGGATTTTGTCCCCACTTATAAGAAGGACTGAAGCAACCACACTTTGGTCTTCCTACTTGAGCTTCATGTAGTCTGTAAATAGTATCTTGGGTGTTCCGAGCTTTTGGGCTAATATCAATGAATGATATCAGAGAGTGCATATCATGTGTGGTTTTTTTGTGATTGGATTACCTCACTTAGGGTGATATTTTCTATTCCATCCATTCACCTATGAATTTCATGAAGTCATTGTTTTTAGTAGCTGAGTAGTACTCCATTGTGTAAATGTAACACATTTTCTGTATCCATTCCTCTGTTGAAGGAAATCTGGGTTGTATCCAGCTTCTGGCTATTATAAATAAGGCTGCTATGAACATAGCCGAGCAGGTGTCCTTGTTATAGGTTGGAGCATCTTTTGGGTATGTGCCCAGGAGTGGTATAGCTCGGTCGTCAGGTAGTATTATGTCCAATTTTCTGAGGAACCTCCAGACTGATTACCTGAGTGATTGTACCAGATTGTATCCCACTGAAAGTGGAGGAGTGTTCCTCTTTCTCCACATCCTCATCAGCATCTGCTGTCACCTGAGTTTTTGATCTTAGCCATTCTGACTAGTATGAGGTGGAATCTCAGGGTTGTTTTGATTTGCATTTCCCTGACGACTAAAAATGTTGAACATTATTTAGGTACTTCTCAGTCATTTGATATTCCTCAGTTGAGAATTCTATGTTTAGCTCTGTACCCCATTTTTAATAGGGGTATTTGATCTTCTGGAGCCTAACTTCTTGAGTTCTTTGTTTTTGTTGGAGTTAATTTTATGTCCAGCCACTTTGTTGATAAACAACTGTTTATCAGGTTGAGAGTTCTCTGGTAGAATTTTGATGTCACTTAAGTAAACTATCTTATCATCTGCAAATAGCAATGTTTTGACTTCTTCTTTTTCAATTTGTATCCCTTTAACTGCCTTTGTTGTCTAATTGCTTTGGCTAAAACTTCACGTAACAGTAAAATAGGTAGGAAGAGAGTGGGCAGCTTTTTTAATCCCTGATTTCAGTGGGATTGCTTCAAGTTTCTATCTGCTTAGTTTGATGTTGGTTATTGACGTACTGTATATTGCTTTTATTATGTTTAGATATGGGTCTTGAATTCCTGATATTTCCAAGATTGTTATCATGAAGGGGTGTTGAATTTTGTGAAATGCTTTCTCAGCATCTAATGAGGTGATTATTTTTTTCTTTGAGTTTGTTTATATAGTAGATTACATTTATGGATTTCCTTATATTGAACCATCCCTGAATCCTTGGGATGAAGCCTACTTGATTATGATGAATAATTGTTTTCATGTGTTCTTGTATTTGGTTTATGTAAATTTTATTGAGTATTTTTGCATCAATATTCATGAGAGAAATTGGTCTGAAGTTCTCTTTCTTTGTTGGGGCTTTGTGTGGTTTAGGTATAAGCATAATTGTAGCTTCAAAGGACAAATTGGGTAGTGTTTCTTCTGTTTCTATTTGGTGGAATAGTTTGAAGAGTATTGGCAGAAGATCTTCTTTGAAGGTCTGATAGACTGCTTATATTTCTTTAGGAATTATGGAACTGTTTAGATGGTTTATCTGATCCTGGTTTAACTATAGTACCTGATATCTGTCTAAAAAATTGTCCATTCCCTGCAGATTTTCAGTTTTCTGGAACATAGGTTTTGTACTAGGATCTTATAATGTTTTGAATTTCCTCAGTTTCTTTCGTTATGTCTCCCTTTTCATTTCTGATTTTGTTAATTTAGATACTCACTGTGTGCTCTCTGGTTAGTCTGGCTAAGGGTTTATCTATCTTGTTGATATTCTCAAAGAATCAGCTACTGTTTGAGTTTTTTGTTTGTTTTTGTTTTTGTTTTTATTTTGTTTTCGATTCTTTGTACAGTACTTTTGTCTCTACTTGGTTGATTTCAGCACTGAGCGTGATTATTTCCTGCAGCCTATTCCTCTTGAATGTATTTACTTCTTTTTGTTCTAGAACTTCAGAACACCTTGTTCAAGTATACTGTCAAGCAGCTATTAAATCCTCTTTCCAGTTTCTTTCTGCAGGCACTCAGCGCTATGAGTTTTCCTCTTAGCACAGCTTTCATTGTGTCCCATAAGTTTGGGTATGTTGTACCATCATTTCCATTAAATTCTAAAGGCTTTAATTTCCTTGTGTATGTCTTCCGTGACCAAGTTGACATTGAGTAGAGCATTGTTCAGCTTCCATGGGTATGTGGGCTTTCTGTTTTTGTTGTTATTGGAGACCAGCCTTAATCCATGGTGATATGATAGGATACAAGTGATTATTTCAATCTTCTTATGTCAGTGAGGTCTGTTTTGTGACTTATTATACGGTCAATTTTCAAGAAGGTACGAGGAGACACTGAGTAAAAGGTATATTCTTTTGGTTTAGGATTAAATGTTCTATAGATATCTGTTAAATCCATTTGGTTCATAACTCCTGTTAGTTTCACTGTGTCTCTGTTTAGTTTCTATTTCCACGATCTGCCCATTGATGAGAGAGGTGTGCTGAAGTCTCCCACACTTACTGTGTAAGGTACAATCTGCGCTTTGAGCTTTAGTAAATTTCCACTTATGAATGTAGGTACCCTTGCATTTGGGGCATAGATATTCAGGATTGAGAGTTCATCTTGGTGGATTTTTCCTTTGATGAGTATGAAGTGTCCTTCCATATCTTTTTTGATGACTTTGGTTGAAAGTCAATTTTATTCGATATAAGAATGGCTGCTCCAGCTTGTTTTTTCTGATCATTTGCTTGGAAAATTGTTTTCCAGCCATTTACTCTGAGGTAGTGTCTGGCTTTGTCTCTGTGGTGTATTTCCTGTATGCAAAAAATGCTGAGTCCTCTTTACATATCCAGTCTATTAGTCTGTCTGTTTATTGGGGAATTGAGACAAATGATGTTGAAAGATATTGAGGAATAGTGATTGTTGTTTCCTGTTATTTTTGTTGTTAGAGGTGAAATTATGTTTTTGTGTCTCTCTTCATTTAGTTTCCTTGCAAGGAGATTACTTTCTTGCTTTTTCTGTGGGATAGTTTCCCTCCTTATATTGGAGTTTTCCATCTATTATCCTTTGTAGTCCTAGATGATATTGTGTAAATTTGGTTTTGTCATAGAATATCTTGGTTTCTCCATGTACGTTAATTGAGAGTTTTGCTGGATATAGTAGCCTGGGCTGGCATTTGTGTTCTCTTAGGGTCTGTGTGACATCTGTCCAGGACCTTCTGGCTTTCATAGTCTCTGGTGAGAAGTCTGGTGTAATTCTTATAGGTCTGCCTTTGTATGTCACTTGGCCTTTTGTGCTTACTACTTTTAATAGTCTTTCTTTGTTTTGTGCATTTGGTGTTTTGACTATTATGCGACAGGAGGAATTTATCTTCTGGTCCAATCTATTTGGAGTTCTGGGGGTTTCTTGTATGTTCATGTGCATCTCTTTCTTTAGGTTAGAGAAGTTTTCTATAATTTTGGTGAAGATATTTAGTGGCCCTTTAATTTGAGAGTCTTCAGTCTCTTCTATACCTAACATCCTTAGATTTAATCTTCTCATTGTGTCCTGTATGTCCTGGAAGTTTTGTGTTAGGAGCTTTTTGTGTTTTACATTATCTTTGACAGTTTTGTTGATTTTTTTCTATAGTATCTTCTGCCCCTGAGATTCTCTCTTCTATCTCCTGTATCCTGTTGGTGATGATTGCATCTATGACTCCTGATCTCTTCCCTGGGTTTTCTATCCCCAGAGTTGTCTCCCTTTGTGCTTTCTTTGTTTGTATTTCTTTTTTTAGATCCTGGACAGTTTTGTTCCATTCCTTCACCTGTTTGGTTGTGTTTTCCTCTAATTCCTTCAGGGATTTTAGTGTTTCTGCTTTAAGGGCTTCTACTTGTTTACTTGTGTTGTCCTACATTTTCTCTTAAGGGAGTTACTTATGACCTTCTTAAAGCCTCCATCAACAAGATAAAATGTGATTTTAAATCTAGATCTTGCTTTTCCAGTGTGTTTGGATATCCAGTATTTTCTTTGGTGGGAGAACTGGGCTCTGATGATTCCAGGTACTTAGTTTCTGTTGCTTAGGTTCCTGTGCTTGCCTCTCACCATCAGGTTGTCTCTGGTGTCAGCTTGTCTTGCTGTTTCTGACAGTGGCTTGACCCTCCACTAGGCTTCTGTGTCAGCACTCCAGTAGAACTGTTTTCCTGTTTTCCTTCAGCCGTTTCTGGAAACAGGTGCTCTGTCCTCAGGTGTGTAGGCACTCCTGGTGACTATCTTTCAGCTCTTGGCTCAGGTAGGAATCCAAAGGTCCTGCCCCTGCTGCTCCTAGGTCCCTGCTTCCAGGGGGCACAGATGTCACTAAGGGATTCCCTCTTGAGTCAGGAATGTGGGCAGAGGGTATTCCCCTCTGATTTCTCATGAGTGTCTGCACTTCTGAGGGTCCAGCTCTCTCCCCCCACAGGATTTGGGTACAGTGAGCTGTTTGACCAGTTCAGTTCAGTTCTGGGTGCAGAACAGGACCACAGGTACCTGCCGCTAACTGTTCCTATATTCCTGTGTCCAGAGGCACTATGCAGTTTCCTCTTGGACCAGGGATGTAGGCAAATATGGGTAGAAGTTGCAGTCTACCCTGCAGTCTCAGGATGGTCCGCACTTCTCTCCTATATTTCTTTAAGGGAGTTATTTATGTCCTTCTTAAAATCCTTTATCATCATCATGAGATGTGATTTTAAAGCCAAACCCTGCTTTTCTGTTGTGTTGCCATATCCAATATTTGCTGTCATAGAATAACTGGGTTCAGAAGAGGCCAAGTAGTCTTGGTTTCTGTTGCTTAGGTTCTTGCACTTGCCTCTTTCCATCTGGTTATCTCTGATGTTAGTTGTTCTTGCTGTCTCTGATTGGAGCATGTCCCTCCTGTGGGCCTGCAGGCCTGTGATCTTAGGAGTAAGAGTGCTCCTGTGAGACTAGCTCTCTCAGGGCCAATTTTGGGTCTGAGAGTTGTGGGACAGCCCCAGGTCTGGGCATAGATGGAGACTGGAAGCGTCCTGTCTCAGGCTGCCCTATGGTTCCTGTGCCTAGTACACTCTCAGTGTGACTCTCTTTGGACAGTCACAGGTAAGAATCCTGGAGTGAAAGTTGGGTCTCACCTTTGGGATTAGGAGGAAGAGCATTTCTCGTAGACCAGCTCTCTATAGGCAGGTTTTGTGTCTGAGGGCTGTGGAACATCCCCAGCTCTAGACTCAGGTGGGCCCAATTTTAAAACAGTAATTATTGTATTGGATATTAATAAATGTCCCTGATCAACTTCTCCAGTAAGCTGTAAGATATAATGTAACTTCATGAAGAAAGACTTCTGCACATTCTTCAGTCATCTGTATTCTATTTTTCCCTGTCCATCCCAGTCTCTGTGTTTTGTGCAGTTATTTTAATTAATAAAAACTAATTCATGATTCATGTGATTTATCTATGATATGTGTTGGGATTCTTTTTTTTAATTTTAAAGGTAAAGAATTTCACATTTTCCTGTAAGGTGAAAGATATAGCTTTCTTATTCAGTAAGTTTTCCTGTGTAAGTCAAAGGGCACATTTACTTAAAAATGTGGGGTGTGAAATCTTTATAGCTATTTATAAATTAGACCTTGTGAATATTAATACACAGGCCCAATGAAAGTTGAGAACAGCAATTTCAAAATTAGAAAATAGAAATAATCATTGAAGTTCTGTATGAGGAAGTTACTGCCAGGTATGTGAATCATAATCATGAAGTACTATATGTGATGGCTTTAACAGAAAAAAAATTTATGTCAGAGAGGCAAAAATACATGAGGAAGAGAAGAAGCCTGAGTGATACATCAACAATAGGAAGGTGGACTTGTTAAATGGGATTCTTATAGCTTTCAGTAGAAAAAGAAATAGTATCTGCCATTTAGTTTTCATACTAAATTGTACTCGGGTGAAATATTTCTAATTATTTTATATGTTTCTTTTCAGAAGTGAAATGCATAGCTCCTCATATTCCAAATGGTAACTACACACCTCACAGGATTAACTACACAGCTGAAGATGAAATACAATATGAATGTACAGATGGCTTCTACCCTACAACCCAGGGAACTGTTGCAAAGTGTACAAGTACTGGATGGATTCCTGCTCCAAGATGTAGTTGTAAGGTTCAGTCAAATATTTTATCCGCATAGTACTGAAATAATGCTTTTTAACATGTAAACACATTTAATAAATGGAGATATATTAGCAGCAAATATTTGACTTTTTATTCATGTATATTCCTTAGAAATACTCAACTGTTCAAAATAATATTTTATTTGATACTATATTTTAAATAATATTAAAATTTAAGATATCAAGTAATATTAAAGACATAATTTAGGAAACAAATAATTCATAATCTACATCTACTAAATGTATTTATATATTCATAGGTATGTTTTATATTAATGAGCACTTTCAAGAAATTTAGAAAATTGTTGGTTAAGAATATTGTCATATAGGAATTCATTTTACTTATTTATTTGCATTGTAGTAAATATCCTTCAAAAATATTTGCTTCACAATGAAACTTTGTTGTCTGACATTTCTGTCAGCCAAATTTGATGACTTGGCTACTGACTATGCATCATAGTAATGGTGTCAAAGATTGCTTTGTCTGTCAGTCATCAGAAGACTTTGCTGGGATGTATGCTATATGTTGATCATTCTTTCTAGCTGTTTCCTGGTGAACAAGAAGCGATTATCTTTGCTTTATATCACACTCTTTGACATAATTATCTTCTTGGTCACAGGCAGGTATAAAGGGATGAGACTACCTAGTTGACAAGAAATTCAAGTCACCAGAACTATAAATAAATCTTTCTTTTTTCTAACTCATTTATTTCAGTAATATTGACACAAAGACAGAAGCATTAATAAGATGAGATCCTTGACCTTTTATTTGTCAATAGTTTTATTTTGCTTGTTTGTTTTGTTTGTTTGCATAGAGAGTATTAGGCTTGTAATACATATTTACCATGTACGTAGTGTATTCTGGAAGTTCTATCTCCTCGACTTCTCTCACATATCTCCAACTATATAGATAATATTTCATCCTTGTCTATCCTTTTCCCATTTCATAAGTTTAAGTTTTAAAGTATCATATATTTAGTTTATCCCAGTCCATAGGTTTGCCACTTTTATTATAATTGTCTTTTAGAACCTGAGTTAATCACTAGTAGGGAAAGAATTGATTCCCCTTTTCAAGCATCTGTCAGCATGAAATAGTTCAGAGGTAAAGGCCATGGCTCCCTGAGATCTTACTCCAGTCATTCCTGGATGCTGTTGAATCATTCTTGTGCAGACTCATAGTGGTATCTGTAGTTGTTGAAAGTTAATGATTACACTGGCTATGTAGAGTCCAGGAGATAGTTAACAGTCTAATGATTATTAGACTATTGGTCTATCACAAATTCTAGCTCTAAGAATCTTTCTGTACTTCATCCACATGTTATTAAACAATGAGGTGGATGCTATAATTGTCATATTTAATACTGAGCACAGACTCTCCCTATTGCAGTATTTTCTTTACCAGAATCATAGAACCATCATAGTTTACTGGAATGGGAAGGTTTCTCTGATTAATGTTGAGGCTGTTGGTTGCCTATAAATACAAACATATATTTTTAGAAGATTGCTCAACATTATTCACCTTACTAACAGAATATAGACCCTCCTACCTAGACCTTATGACAGCCCTACCATGGCCTTATGAGTAAGTTTATGATTACAGGTATGGAATCAGTGTGGTATAGTGTGTCTCAATCTCTATTACAGTTGATTCCACAATGCAAATATGCCTAAATATGTATCAGAACTGACTCTGGCCTGAAAATGTCTGAACTTGAGTTATTGCACAGTGTAATTTCTGATGTTTTCCTGGATAAGATAAAGATGACTAATCTCTATGTATGCTCATTAAATAACTCTTCTACTTAAAATGTACAGTCCTCTCTTCTCAGGCCTGTTAGCTGGAGGACTGTGCTAGTAATAGTATCCATACTTTAAACCTTGTCTTCTTTTGGTATCATTCAAAAAAATCAATCTAATTTAATTTATTGATGTTCTACAAAAAATATAATTTTCAATTTTGTTAAAGAAGAACACAGGATAAAAAGAATTTATATTGGTAAGCATTTTCAAAATTCTTAAAAATCTCTTATAAAGCAAAAGTGAAATGAATAAGAAAGCTATAGGAATTTTGTACATTTATTGGTATTTGATGAAATTTTTCTTTTTAACCTATTGCATGAAGTAATCTGATGAGCAATCATACTTCATGGAAAAATGAATACTATTCTGATATTAAAAGTACTAATTATTATTAAGTAAAAACATAAAGAAAAAATTAGTGAAACATCTACAAAATTTGTTAAAACAGTAAACAATACAGCACATCAATATGAACTTATAAGCTGAGTTCAATACATTCCGATCACTTTAGATTTTAGCTCCCATTCAAATTATAAATATACAGTTATTGTATTAGATATTAACAAATATCTCAAATCCACTACTCTGGTAAGCTATAAGATATAATGTGACTGTATGAAAAAGACATCCTCATATACCTCAGTTGTCAGAATTCTGTTTGTTTCCTTGCCCTGAATGCCTTCTGCCTTCTTGTATAGGTATTCTACCTAACTGAATGTAATTTACTGATCAAGTGTTTTTCTGTTTTAATTTTTATTGCAAGTGGAACCTTGCGATTTTCCACAATTCCAAAATGGATATTTATATCATGAAAACATACGTAGACCTTACTTCCCAGTACCTATAGGAAAGGAGTTCAGCTATTACTGTGACAATGGGTTTTTGACACCTTCAGGATCATACTGGGACTACCTTCGTTGTACAAGACAAGGGTGGGAGCCTGAAGTCCCATGCCTCAGTAAGTCCATATCTATATTATATCATGTTTAATTCTGTCAAAACTTGGGAAGAGAGGAACACATACATAATTAGAGATAAATTTCTTGTGACAAAAATGTAACCAACAGAAGAGGTTGTGACCAGAGACAACTGACCTCTGCAAGCAGCTCTGCATGAAAAGCACAGGACACTGGGGACTACATGAATTCCTCTTTTCAATATTGAGTATTGGTTTTATTTTTAATGTCACAATGCTCATTTAACTATTGAGAAGTACATTTAAATTTAATTTTTGAATAAATATTTTATGTTTTTAACTTATCATCTTAAAAATTTAGGGCAATGTGGGGTTGGGGATTTAGCTCAGTGGTAGAGCACTTGCCTAGGAAGCGCAAGGCCCTGGGTTCGGTCCCCAGCTCTGGAAAAAAAAAAAATTAGGGCAATGCGGTTCACCTTATGTAGAGAAGGAGGAATTTTATAATGTAAAGGAAGCTATGTACAGAATCAGTCTGTAAAAGTCAAGTCTTACTCTTGCTCCTACCAGTTACATGGGTCAGATACAGTTAAATGTAGAGAGTAGTTGATCCCCTCCACCCAAATGCTCCTTATCAGTAAGTGATCAGCTCTGAGATCACAAGATGCCCATGACTTCCTGTCTCAATTAAATTAAAGACGGCAAATCCCTCATTGCTTCAAGTTTGTTTAGTGATAAGTGTTTGATAAGTATATAGCAAAGCAAATACATGTAGCAAATGTTAGGCAATAATTCAACAAAACACTGAGTAAACTTTAATTTATAGTACTATATTCTTTGAAATCACTTTGTCATCTGATTCAGAACAATTATAAAAGTACTGTGTAGAGTTAAACAAATGTAATAATAGCAACACACATCATTGACATATTCAAGAAATGAATTTTGTATGATTATTATTAATTATCTTAAAATAGGTACTGAATTTAATTTAGTAGTCTTTCATGCTAGTTTTATTTGTATCTTAAATTACATATTCCTTTTAGAGTCTTTGTTAATTTATACAAAAAAACTGCTTTTTCATAGTTATGCATCTTTCCATTCTGTGTAGATCTATGAAGATTGTTTTCAGTTTGTGTTGTTGTTGTTGTTGTTGTTATTGTTGTTTCTCAAGTAATTCAAAGAGATTTTAAATGACTCAGAGAAGAGGAACCAGCTGGTCGCATGGCTTGTCCACAGTGGGAGCCACTACAATACTCAAGTATATGGGGTACAGATGGGAGAGAAGGAGAAGCAGAACAATTTGAGCATTATCAGGAAAATGTGGAATTGGAGAAACAAGGGTAGAGAGGGACAATGTGTTTAAATAGCTAGCCCAAGCACCTGAGGCCATGGTGAGATCCCAGTCCATGCTGTGGCTGAGGAGCAGGTATGGGTCCACGGTCTTGCTGCTACACGGTTCTATGTTGCTGTCTGTTACTCCTATTACAACTAAAGAGCCTCCTTTGGTCTCCCACCTGGGACCACTTCGATGTCCAAAGACTGAGCAAAGCTGGCCCCACCACTTGTCTGCTGGGAAGTGGCCTAGATATGGAGCTAATATCCTCACCCACCCCTCATCCCTAGTAAACTCAAGCTGTCAGAAGAGCTGTCCCTGGGGTCATGAGAACAGAAAAGTTGGTTCTGCCTCTCACCAGCTGCAGCACTCAAGAGAGTGGACCCTGTGCCTCACCTGAACAGCACAGCAGAGCTGGCTCTGGTGTCATGGGTGTGGGTGAGCCTGTACTGAGGTCATGAATGCAGGAGACTTAACTCTGCCCTTCATCAGGGGTAGCAATAGAGATGCGAGCCAGGGCAGTGTTGGAGAGCATGCTCTGGTGGTTCTGGTGCAGATCAGTGAGCTGAAAGACCAACTTATCTAACTTCTAGGACCAAGTCCAGGGCTTTAGATTAGCCCACTCTAAAATCTTCCCCATTTGTCAACGGCTGGAGCATAAGAAAGGGATGATTTTGCAGATCTGAAGCTGCAGGATCTCCATGACACAGGGCAACAATAGTGTATTTGAAAGGACTCCCAATGAGAATATAATATTGATAGTGTAAGAGAAACCAGAGGCCTCCAACTACACCAATAACTCATTGCAATAAACATTTGCCTATAAAGAGGTATGTACAAAATTATATACTATGGGACACACTGTGACAGACTATACCACTTCCATTATGAGATTTTTAAACGTTTTGCTTTGTTTTGTTTTATCTCCTTTGTTATTGTTTGGGGGTTTACAAGAGCAAACAGTGGATATAAAAGGAGACAGAGATGAGTGGGGTTGGGATCCATAAACTGAAACTCACAAAGAATCAATTAAAAAATTTTTTTGGTTCTGTATGCCCTTTCATTTACATCTTAAAGATATGCACAGTGCTGCACACTCATTACTTTCTTTTTATTCAACATTTTAACATTTATTTATACTTACATTATGAGAACTAGCTTTTACATTGAATGTTTTTCTTTTCTTTTTTCCCCCAGTCTACAGAGAGATATTTTATTAGATATACTTCTTTACTTATATTTAAAATGTTATTCCCTTTCCTGGTTTCCTGTCCATAAGCCCCCATACCCTATCCCTCCCCCATATGGGTATTCCCACCACCCATTCCCTTTACTTCCACCCCCAATATTCCCCTGCACTGGGGGTCCAACCTTGGCAGGACCACCTGCTTCTCTTTCCACTGGTGCCCCAACAAGGCTATTCTCTGCTACATATGCAGTTGGAGCCCTGGGTCAGTCCATGTATAGTCTTTCAGTAGTGCTTTAGTCCCTGGAAGCTCTGGTTGGTTGGCATTGTTATTCTTATGGGGTTGCAAGCTCCTTCAACTCTTTCAATACTTCCTCCAATTTTCCCCAGGGTGTTGCTGTTCTCAGTTCAGTGGTTTCTTCCAGCATTAACCTCTGTATAGGACATGCTCTGGATGTGTCTCTCAGGAGAGATCAAGATCCGGTCCCTTTCAGCATGCAATTTTTACCTTCATCAATCATATCATTTTGGCGGTTGTATATATATGGGCCACATGTGGGGCAGGCTCTGAATGGCCGTTCCTTGAGTCACTGCTCTAAACTTTGCTTCTATATCCCCTCCTATGGATATTTTTCCCCTTTTAAGAAGAGGGAGAATCCACATTTTGGTCATGCTTCTTCTTGAGCTTCCTGTGGTCTATGGATTGCATCTTGGGTAGTTCTAGCTTTTGGGCTAATATGGACTTATCAATGAGTACATACCAAGTGTGTTTTTCTGTGATTGGGTTACCTCACTTAGGATATTTTCTAGTTCATTCCATTTGCCTATGAATTTCATGAAATCATTGTTTTTGATAGGTGAGTAGTACTCCATTGTGTAGATGTACCACTTTTTTTTCTTTATTAATTGAGTATTTCTTTTTTACATTTTGATCCTTATTCCCTTTCGAAGTTTCCAGGTCAACATCCCCCTAGCCCCTCCTCCTCCCCTTCTATGTGGGTGTTCCCCTCCCCATCCTCCCCCCATTACTGTCCTCCCCCCAACAATCATGTTTACTGGGGGTTCAGTCTTAGCAGGACCAAGGGCTTTCCCTTCCACTGGTGCCCTTACTAGGCTATTCATTGCTACCTATGAGGTTGGAGTCCAGGGTCAGTCCATGTATAGTCTTTGGGTAGTGGCTTAGTCCCTGGAAGCTCTGGTTGGTTGGCATTGTTGTTCATATGGGGTCTCAAGCACCTTCAAGTTCTTTCAGTCCTTTCTAAGATTCCTTCAATGGAGGTCCCGTTCTTCTAAATGGCTGCTTCCTTCTACACATGAGCCCTACCTTCATTGTTAGGAATTAAAGGTTTTTACTAAGGACTTGTTTATATTCCAACCAGATCATAGTGTGATACAAAGTGTTTCTGTATTCTAATGAGATTATATAAACCTAGAAGGTCTTGGGATGTGATCTCTGGGCAAAACAGCCATGTAACTGGATTTAAATTTTTCTACAAACTCCACCACTGTAGACAATAGCCTTGACATTTGCTAGTAGTGTTGTATTTCTACCATATTATATCAATAGATTTATGTATCATGTTTTCTAAATTAATTCCATTTTTTCAGTTGAATATATGTGTCATTCTTCTATGTTATGATGTTAATATTAACTGATTTTTATTTGGGAACAATAAATCTTTACACAGATACAAAATTATTTGGCTATGTATACCATTTTAAGGAACACGTTTGGCTGTTTTAAATAGTGACAATAGGTTGAGCAATTTATGAAAAAATAACATAAATCATTGGATTACCCTTTAAAATTATTTCTTAGATAAATATCTAAAACTGGAATTTAAGAGTATTATGGATATGCATAGATGCTAGAATATAGTATGTGAATTTTCAGAATATCTGGGACATTTCCCATCCTAATGAGTAAGCTTCCAGTTGACTTGCTTCCTTAAAAAAAAAGCAGGCTCCTATCTCCATGCACTTCTTGGCTTCCTCAATATTGTCTAGGTTTGGCTAAGGGTTTATCTATCTTGTTGAGTTTCTCAAAGAATCAGCTCCTGATTTTGTTGATTCTTTGTATAGTTTTTTTTTATTTCTACTTGGTTGATTTTAGCCCTGAGTTTGATTGTTTCCTGGCTTCTGCTCCTCTTAGATATATTTGCTTCTTCTTGTTCTAGAGCTTTTAGGTGTGCTGTCAAGCTCCTAATGTATGCTGTCTCCTGTTTCTTTTTGGAGGCACTCAGAGCTATGGGTTTTCCTCTTAGCACTGCTTTCGTTGTGTTCAATAAGTTTAGGTATGTTGTGTCTTCATTTTCATTAAATTCTAATAAGTCTTTAATTTCCTTCTTTATTTCTTCCTTGACCAAGTAATCGTTGAGTAGAGAGAGCATTGTTCAACTTCCATGTGTATGTGAGGTTTCTGTTGTTTTGTTGTTATTGAAGACCAGCCTTAGTCTGTGGTTATCTGATAGGATGCATGGGTTTATTTCAATCTTCTTGTATCTGTTAAGGTCTGTTTTGGTCAGTTTTGGAGACGGTACCAGGAGGTGCTGAGTAGAAGATATATTCTTTTGTTTTAGGATTAAATGTTCTACAGATATCTGTTAAATCCATTTGGTTCATAACTCCTGTTAGTTTCACTGTGTCTCTATTTAGTTTCTGTTTCCATGATTTGTCCAATGATGAGAGTCGTGTGTTGAAGTCTCCCACTGTTATTGTGTGAGGTGTTATGTGTGCTTTGAGCTTTAGTAAAGTTTCTTTTATGAATGTAGGTGCCCTTGAATTTAGAGCACAGATATTCAGGATTGGGAGTTCATCTTGGTGGATTTCTCTTTTGATGAATATGAAGTGTCCTTCATTATCTTTTTTGATAACTTTTTGTTGAAAGACAGTTTTATTGGATATTAGAATGGCTACTCTAGCTTGTTTCTTGGGACCATTTGCTTGGAAAATTTTTTCCCAGCCTCTTACTCTGAGGCAGAGTCTCCCTTTGTCACTGAGGTGTGTTTCCTGTATGCAGCAAAATGCTGAGTCCTCTTCTCATATCCAGTCTTTTAGTCTGTCTTTTTATTGTGGAATTGAGTCCTTTGATGTTAACAGATATTAGGGACCAATGGTTGTTGTTTCCTGCTATTTTTGTTGTAGATGTGGAAATATAGGTTTGTGGATATCTTTTTTTTAGATTAGTTGATATTTGGTTATTTTCCAGCTTTTCTGAGGGTGTAGTTTCCCTTCTTGAGTTGGAGTTTTCCATCTATTATCCTTTACAGGGCTGAATTTGTGGAAAGGCATTGTGTAAATTTGGTTTTGTCATGGAATATCTTGGTTTCTCCATCTATCTTAATTGAGGGTTTTGCTGGATATAGTAGCCTGGGCTGGCATTTGTGTTCTTTTAAGGTCTGTATGACATCTGCCCAGGATCTTCTGGCTTTCTTAGTCTCTGGCGAGAAGTCTGGTGTGATTCTGATAGGTCTGCCTATATATGTTACTTGACCTTTTTCCCTTACTGCTTTTAATATTCTTTCTTTGTTTTCTCTGTTTGCTCTTCTGACTATTATGTGACAGGAGGAATTTCTTTTCTGGTCCTATCTGTTTGGATTTCTGTAGGCTTCTTGTATACTTATAGGCATCTCTTTCTTTAGATTAGAGAAGTTTTCTTCTATAATTTTGTTGAAGATATTTACTGGCCTTTTAATATGGGAGTCCACTCTCTTCTATACCTACTATCCTTAGGTTTGACTTTCTTATTGTGTTCTGGATTTCCTGGATGTTTTTGAGTTAGGATCTTTTTCGTTTTGCATTTTCTTTGATGGCTGTGTCAAGGTTTTCTATGGTATCTTCTGAGATTCTCTCTTCTGTCTCTTATATTCTGTTAGTGATGCTTGTGTCTATGACTCCTGATCTCTTTCCTAAGTTTCCTAAGTGTCTCCCTTTGTGATTTCTTTATTGTTTCTATTTCTATTTTTAAAGTCTTGATGGTTTTGTTCAATTCCTTTACCTGTTTGGTTGGGTTTTCCTGTAATTCTTTAAGGGATTTTTGTGTTTCCTTTTTAAGGGCTTCCACTTGTTTACCTGTGTTGTTCTATGTTTCTTTAAGGGAGTTATTTATGTCCTTCTTAAAGTCCTCTATCATTATTATGAGATGTTATTTTTAAATCCAAATCTTGCTTTTTAGTGGTGTCGCGATATCCAGTATGTACTGTGTTGAAAGAACTGGGCTCTGATGATGTCAAGTAGTCTTGGTTTCTGTTCCTTAGGTTCCAGTGCTTGCCTCACCACCAGGTTGTCTCTGGTGTCAGCTTGTCTTGCTGTCTCTGACAGTGGATTTACCCTCCTGTAAACCTGTATGTCAGCACTCCTGTAGACCTGTTGTCTTACAGTGGGATCTGGGTACAGTGAGCTGTGGGACCTGGTCAGCTCTGGGCATCAGCAGAAACTGGAAGGGGCTTGTCCCAGACTGCTCCTGGGTTTGTATGTCCTGAGGCCTGCAGGTGGGTTGCTTGGAGCAGAAGAGTTGGTCATACCTCTGCTCTCAAAGTATGTCAGCACTCCTGGGGACTGGCTTTCATCTCTGGGCATAGGCAAAAGGAAGGGTCCTGCCCCTGACTGCTCCTAGCTTCCTGTGCCCAGAGGGCACTAGGTGGGTTCCTCTTGTGTCAGAAATGTGAACAGAAGTGGAGGCCTCCCTTGAGCTCTAAGGAATATCTGCACTTCTGAGAGTCCGGCTCTCACCCTCATGAGGTTTGGGTAGAGAGAGAGGTGGGACTGGTTCAGCTCCAAGCACAGGCAGAAACCTGAAGGTTCCTGTCCTAGACTGCTCCTGGGTTTGTGTATCCTGGGGCCTGCAAGCGGGTAGCTGGAGCAGAAGAGTTGGCCTTACCTCTGATCTCAGGTGTGTCTGTTGATTGTGTTCTTGAACTGGCATCTATGTTTGGGAAAATTACAAGTCTAGTTGCTGATTCCTGAGTCTTTGTCAGAAAGGCATTTTGTTGCTTGGTTTCTCTTTGCTGTTTATGCTTCTGCTCTGTGTGGCCTGTAATTTAACAGGGTTCTTGACACAAGATGAGGCATAGGACAAGGCAATGAAGAAGGGAGAGTGGCTATGGCGTGGGAAGGGGAGCACTGAGAGTTGGATAGGTCTGCAGACCAGACTTATGGCAGACTTATAGGTCAACCAGAATCCCTAGTTGAGAACCTGGACACAGAAATTAGGAAGGGAGGGGTGATTGTGGCTAGTGTGTGTAGGTTACAGAATTAGCAAGGGAAGTCCTTGGGCAAGAGGCCTACCTGGATCTCTGGAGGATAGTATGTCCTTTGGTCTAGTTGGTAGTATCTGACTGAGTTTGCTTTTCTGCTTTTCTCCCTGGTGTAATATACACTTGAGCAAAGGAAGCCCATTGGAGTTGGAGTATGGACTATACATAAGGGGGTTGGAAGGTAAAAGAATAGTGTCAGATTGTATCTTTGAGAATCAAGGAAATGAAAAGTTCTACAGGCAAGTGACCTACCAATCCTTCTTGCTGGAACAGCTGGAACT
This sequence comes from Rattus rattus, assembly GCF_011064425.1. NCBI lineage: Eukaryota > Metazoa > Chordata > Mammalia > Rodentia > Muridae > Rattus > Rattus rattus. The sequence goes on from NC_046172.1 coordinate 89,572,966, forward strand.
TGAGCTGAGGATATATGCCTAAATCAGGGACTAAGTCACAACACAGTGGGTAGTAGGAGGAGGAAGTGGGTGGTGGCAAATTGGGTCTGTGGGAACTGAACCTAGGGAGTCGAAGTGGAAGAGTTCCATGGATAGGGAACACACCTGGTCTTCTGGCTGGCATGGCCTGCACTTGAACATGTGATATTCACCCAAGTTGGCAACTGAGACATGGCAAGGGCAGGGTACAGCAGTAGAGGATTGGGTTTGTGTGAACCAAAACTATTTAGTGGGAGAGTTTCTCTGGTTGGTAGCCTATCTATTCTGTTAGCACGGCCTGTGTATTTGTCATTTTTGTAACATCCAAAATGATATTGCCTAAGCCAAAAGCAAATGTTGCTCTAGTTCACATTTTACAGCTAGATGTTTAACCAGTTTTGGGTTAATTTTTATATGAATGTGAGAAAGAAGTTTAAGCTTCTCATTTTGCATTTAAGTGCTTAGGTATTGATCTTTGTTTGTTAAAAAGTCTTCCACTATGAACTTGCTATTGATTTTTTGCTAAATATATTATGGTCCTATTTGTCTAGTTCTTGACTTCTTGTTCTCTTCCACTGTTCTGTGTGTCTGTACATTCACCAACATCACAGGTTTTGTTAATGACTACTGTACACTTAATATCTTGAGGAATCTTTCCATTCTTCCAGTTTGAATATCTCACATTGTTAGTGGACTTGGAACCTATTACCTTACAATTTGGGATAGATTGTGTTCTTATGATATTCTGTATCACATAGACTTGTCCTTTGGTATATGTGCTGATGTATAGAATGAGAAGATAAAGGATGTCTGGTGCTTGTACAGTTCTATTTCATGTTTTCTCTCCTCTGCTTTTCTATGCCAGGAGTCTCAGTAATGCCAGTCCCTTTGACAACAGTGACTTTTGTTACTTAAGTTCAATAACTTAATAACTGTGTTCTTGTTAGTAAAATTCCTCCATACCTGGTAGATATGGAGCCTCATTAATACTTGCTACTCTGGAATTCTAATCTGTTTCTATTTGTCTCCCAACAACACCTAGTGGTAATTTTTAACCATATTTCCCTGCTCCCTCCTTATTTGTATGTGGCACTCACTTTTATTTTATTAACAATTTTATTACATTCATTTTCAAAAATCACAACTTTGTTACCCTTCCCTCATTTGACTTCTATTTGACTTCATCTTTCTTAAGTTTTGAGAATTTGTGCTTGTGTTAGAATTACCTTTCCTTTTCCAAGATAACAAAGTAAAAATACTCACTGAATTTTATTCTGTATTGAATTACTATTTTCTAGCTGTTTGGTGGTGTTCCTTTCTATTTACAATTTAGTTCTGTCTCCCTACTATTTCCTTCTTTGATTGCCTGATTATCCAAAAACAAGCATATGTGTGCTGGAAGGAAATTAAATAACTGAAAGAGGTATACTTTTATAATTTCTTTTTAAAAATAATTTTTCATACAATATATTTTTATGTGGTACATTTCACAATGAAATACTATCCAGCTGATAAGAAAAATGGAATTAAGAATTTTACTTTTACACTTTCATGTTCTACTGCACAGGAGTTGAAGAAGCATTATAGTAGCATAAAAAGACTCAATAAACTTATTGTTTCTTCTGATCTTCTTTGAACATCTACTGTATTTTAGGGACTCACTGATGATGACATTTCAAACTGTTCATACTGGAGTCTGTAGCACCTATGCAAATACATTTTATGTTATTATCACCCAACATGTAGAAAACTAATAAATGAATATAAAATAAATTTCCTAACAGTTTATTTATTTTCAGTATTAAAAAAGTGAAAGAAATATGTATATATATATTCTAGAGTTCTGACAATCTGTAGGATTATATATTCACATGGATATAAGCAAAAAAAGAATTGATCCATTTTAGAAGAGATTATGAGTGATTTAAATATTACTTTGTTGGAAAAAATTTACGGAGGATTATATGTCTTTTTTTGGCCCAGCAATATGAATGAATTTAATTATTCCAGCACTTCATATACAAATGACTAATAGCTATTTTAATATCTGTTTGTATTTTAAATCCTTAAACGATGCATGCACTGGGCACACAATCATCTCTTTCTTACTCTTTTCTCTTTTAGAGACATGTTTAAAGTCAGATATTGAAATTGAGAATGGATTTCTTTCTCAATCTGATTCTAAATATCTTCAAAATAAGAAAGCACAGTATATGTGTAAACAGGGATATGTGACAGCAGATGGAGAAACATCTGGATCAATTACCTGCCTAGAAAATGGATGGTCAGCTCAACCCTCATGCCTTAGTGAGTATGTCATTATAGTGCTCCCATTACCCTAGTGATATAGAAGAGTCTAGTTTTATTCTCCTTTTTGAGTCTGATATTATATCACTTGAAAGATGAATTTTAAATTTCAAGAAAAAATTTGCATCAATATTTGTTTTTCTCATTGGACTCATTCTTTATCTTCTAATGCTTTAAAATACCATATAATTTTTAAATCTAGTGAGGTATTCTTTGACCAGCTGACATTTTAAAGATGTTTTTCTCTCATTTGTAAAGATAAAGTTTTTAGTGGAGATAATGCCCATGCTTTAAATCTCAGAATATGTGATCACTTTTGTAATGTATATTTGACAATCTCAATTAAGATCCATTTCAGAATGTCTCCCTCTCAGAGAGTGAGTCTAAATATCTTAATATTAGAGAGAAAAAATGTTTTCAGGCAGCAGCAAATTTTGGTGTTTTGAAATTTTTAATTCTTTTATGATATACAATTAACAAAAGTTTTCTAATAATAATAATATCAGTTTATCTTATTTATCAGAAAGCTAGTCAGTGATATTTTCAAGAACTCTTCAACATATATTAAGCAAAAAGTCTCTTTAAAATCTTAATTACTTTATTGATTTTTATTCATTATGCTTTTATATGACCTATTCAAAGATAATCAATTAAAATTATTCCCATGTAATATTCATTCACATTAAAATTTAATAAGAGCCTATTTTGGGTTTACACATTTTTGAAAAATGTTTTGTATACTACAACAAATATACCAATTTTAAATTAAGCTGATCCACTTTTCTAAATTCTGTTTTATATTAACTACTAAATATAGGGTCTTAAGTCACAGAAAATGCTATTACATCCCTCCCAAAATTGTATACATCTGTACTTGTCTATTTAAAACATGTGATGAGTATAATTAAAACTGAGCTGTGCAATTATTTTTAAATTGAAATTTTACAAAAGTTTAAGTTAAGAGATAAATAATATGACTATTTTCATTTTAATAACCATTTCAACAAAATGATTTACTGATGGTCTTTTTAGATGGTTTTCATACAGTATTTAATTTGTTAGCATACTAACCTATAAAACCTTTCTTCTTGTGATGGGAATTACTCAGATTACCCATTGACATATTAAAAATGAAATCTTCAATTTTATTATGCATTAGAGTCGTGTGATGTGCCTGTGTTTGAGAATTCTGTAACTAAGAATAATAACACATGGTTTAAACTCAATGAAAAATTAGACTATGAATGTCACATTGGATATAAAAACAAGTATAAACATACCAAAAGCTCCATAACTTGTACTTATGAAGGATGGTCTGATGAACCCACATGTTATGGTGAGTACTATACTCTCTAAGATTTTTTTAACTTATTCACTTTGAATCCAGCTTACTGAACACCTCCTGGTCACCCCCTTCCTCAGTCCTTACCCCATCCCTCGTCCCCTTCTGCTCTGAGTAGGTAAAGGATACCCCTGGGATTCCCCCACCTTAATACTGCAAGTCTCTGCAAGGTTAAGTGTGTCCTCTCCCACTGAAGCCAGACAAGTCAGCACAACTGGAAGAACATATTCCATGTACAGGCAACAGCTTATGAGATAGCCTCCACTCCACTTGTTTGGGACCCACATGAAGTTCAGGCTGCATATCTACTACATAAGTGTGGGAAAGTCTAGGTCCAACCCATGTATGCTCCTTGGTTCGTAATTCAGAATCCAAGTGACCCAAGGGACCAGGTTATTGGTTCTGTTGGTCTTCCTATGGCGTTCCTATCCCCTTTAGAACATGTAACCCATCCTCCTATTCTTCCATAAGAGTCTCCACGCTCCATCTATTGTTTGGCTGTGGGTATTAGCATCCGTCTGAGTCAGCTACTGGTATGAGTCTCTCAGAGGACAGCCATGCAAGGTTCCTGTCTGCAAACATAACAGTATCATTAATAGCATTAGAGATGGGTGCTTGCCTGTATGTGGATTGAGTCAGTTATTGGTTGGCTATTCTCTCGGTCTCTGATCCATTCCATGTGCCTGTATTTCTTGTTTACAGAATAAATTTAGGGTTGAAAGTTTTGCAGGGGCCTTGGTGTCTCTATTGTCACCACTGGAGTTCCTGCCTAGCTAAAGAAGGTAGCCTCTTCAGACTCCATATCCCCATTGTATTGTGTCACAGCTAAGGTCTCTCCCACTGATTCTTGGGCATTTCTCTAAGCCCAGGGCTCTCTCTCAACCTGGAGATGAAACTCATTTCATCACCCCTGTCAGTCTCAGATTTCCATTAATTTTCATGGCCATCTAGCCTTATCTCCTGTCCTTCCTGACACCTACTCCTGAACCTCCCATTTCTCTCCTCAACCTCCACCCTTCCACTAGGAATGGAGAAGTATTCTTTTGCTCCACATCCTGGCCATCATGTGTTAGCACATGAGTTTTTGATATTAGCCATTCTAATAAAAGTAAAGTAGAACCTCAGAGTCGTTTTGATTTGCATTTCCCTGGTGACTGAGGACTTTGAATTTAGTGATTCTCAGCCATTTCAGATTCCTTTGTTGAGAATTCAGTGTGGCTCTGCACCCATATTTTAATTAGGTTATCTGAGTTGTTGGCGTCTAACTTCTTGAGTTTTTTTTAAATAAATTTTGGATATTAACCCTCTGTCAAATGTAGGATTGGTGACAATCCTTTCCCAATCTGTAGACTGCTGTTTTATTCAATTGACGGTGTCCTTTGCTTTATAGAATGGCGAGGTCCCATTTAACAATTGTTGATTTTAGAGCTTGAACCTTTGGTGTTCTGTTCAAGTAATTGTCTCCTGTATCAATGCCTTCTAGACTCTTTCCCAACCACTCTTCTATTAGGTTTAGTGAATCTGGTTTTTTGTTGAGGTCCTTGGGCCACTTGGAGTTGAGTTGGTGAAGGATAATGAATATGGATCAAATTTCACTCTTCTATATGTAGACATCCAGTCAGACCAGCACCATTTGGTGAAGATGCTTTCTTTTCCCCATTTTATGGTTTTGCTTTCTTTATCAAAGACCAAGTATTCAAAAGTACTGTGGGTTTATTTCTTGGTCTTCAATTCAACTCCATTAATCAACATATCTGTTTCTATATTAATACCATGCAGTTTTTACTACTATTGCTCTGTAGTACAGCTTGAGGTCAGGGATGATATTTCCCAAATTTCTTTTATTATTCAGGATTGTTTTGGCTATCCTGGGTTTTTCTATTTTTCCAAATGAAGTTGAGAATTTCTCTTTCAAGGTCTATAAAAATTGTGTTTTGATGAGGATTGCATGGAATCTGTAGATTGCTTTTGATAAGTTGGTCATTTTTTACTATGTTAATACTACTGATCTATGAGCATGGAAGATCTTTCCCTCTTCTGATATCTTCTTCACTTTCTTTCTTGAAGGACTTAAAGTTCTTGTTGAACAAATGTTTCACTTGCTTGGTTAGAGTTATACTAAGATATTTTATATTATTCATGGGTATTGTAAAAAGTCTTGTTTCTCTAATTTCTTTCTTGCCCGTTTACCATTTGTATAATGGAGGGCTACTGATCTATTTGAGTTAATTTTGTATCCAGCCACTTTGCTGAAGGTGCTTATCAGATGTAGGAGTTCTGTGGTAGAATTTTGGGGTCGCTTATGTATATTATCGTATCATCTGCAAATAGTGTTACTTTGACTTCTTCCTTTCCAATTTATATTCCCTTGATCTTCTTAATTGTCTTATTGCTCTGGCTAGAATTTCAAGTAATGTATTGAATAAATAACAAAAGAGTGTACATACTTGTCCCTAATTTTAGTGGAATTGCATTAAGCTTCTCTCCATTTATTTTGATATTAGCTATTGGCTTGCTGTATTTCACCCTTTGTTTAGATATATGCCCTTTATCCCTGATTTCTCTAATACCTTTAACAAGAAGGAATGTTGGATTTTATCAAAGGCTTTTTCAGCATTGGAGATAATCATACTGCTTCTTTTTTAACAGTTTGCTTATATGGTGGATTAGATTGATAGATTTTTGTATATTGAATCATCCCTGCATCCTGGGATGAAACCTACTGTATCTTTATGGATGACATCTTTGATGTATTTCTGGATTCAGTTTGTGATTATTTTATTATCTTTGCATCAATGTTCATAAGAAAAACTGGTCGGAAATTCTCTTTCTTTGTTGAGTCTTTCTGTTGTTTAGGTATCAGGGTGATCGTGGCCTCATATAATGAGTTTGGCAGTACTCATTTTGTTTCCATTTTGTGGAATAATTTGAACAGTATTAGCTCTTCCTTGAAAGTATGGTAGAGTTCTGCATTAAAACCATTCGCCCTTTGACCCAGGCTGTTTGTTTTGTTTTGTTTTTGTTTGTTTGGTTGGTTGGTCTGTTTTTTAAAGGAAGACTTTTAATGACTACTTCTATTTCTTTAGGGGTTATGGAGTTGTGTAAACCCTTAACTAATCTTGATTTAGCATTGGTAAGTGGTATCTGGCCAATTCATTAAGATTTTCCAATCTTGTGAAAATTAGGCTTTTGAAGTAAGACCTGATAATAATTTGACTCTCCTCAGTGTCAGTTGTTATGTCTCTCTTTTCATTGCTGATTTTATTTATGTGAATACTGTCTGTTACTGGGTTAACTTGGCTAAAGGTTTTTCTATGTTGTTGATTTTCTTAAAGTATAGTACCAAGGAAGGGTTTCCGAACTCCAAAAGACCAATCAGGAGCCTATCTGATGCAATCCCACCAGGGTCTTTATTCACAGGGCTTAATTCACCATAGATCCACAGGACATTGCTGTGGAGAAAAGTCCAGAACACTCAGTGGGACAAGGTTTTACAGAAAAATGGCAAGCAAGAGGTGAGTGTTACTAGCCTGTCAGGCATCTAATTAGGGTGCTACTATGGCCTTTAGCATAATTGGCTAGTGCTGGGAACCAAGCCATAAACTTAACTTCTGCTTTCCTCCTGACTGGAGGACATGAGACAGGAGTGGATTTATAACCTGGAAGTACAGATTTTGGGGGAAACACACCTGAGTGACAATGACAAATACTACCTAAGAATAAAAGGTTGGGAAAAAAATTTCCAAGCAAATGGTCTCAATAAAGAAGCTGGAGTAGCCATTTTAATATCAAATAAAATATACTTTCTACAATAGTTATCAAAAAAGATAAGGAAGGATATTTCACACTCATCAAAGGAAAAATCTACCAAGATGAACTCTCAATTCTGAACATCTATGCTACAAATGCAAGGCCACCCACATTCATAAAAGAAACTTTACTAAGACTCAAAGCATACATTGCACCACACACAATAATAGTGGGAGAGTTCAACACCCCTCTCTCATCAATGGACAGGGCATGGAAATAGAAACAAATTGAGACACAGTGAAATTAACAGAGATTATAAACCAAATGGATTTAGCAGATAACTATAGAACATTTAATTTGAAAACAAAAGAATATACCTTCTTCTCAGCACCTCAAAGTCTCTTCTCTAAAACTGACTATATAATCTGTCACAAAACAGGGCTCAACAGATATAAGAAGATTGAAATTATCACTTGCCTCCTATCAGATCACTATAGACTAATGCTGGTCTTCAATAACAATGAAAATAACAGAAAGTCCACACACTCATCGAAGCTGAACCATCATTTACGCAATGGCAACTTGGTCAAGGAAGAAATAAAGGAAGACATTAAAGGCTTTTTAGAATTTAATGACAATGAAGGCACAACATACCCAAACTTATGGGACACAATGAAAACAGTGCTAAGAGGAAAACTCATCACATTGAGTGCCTCCAAAAAGAAATTGGAGAGAGCATACACTAACAGCTTGACAGCACACCTGAGAGCTCTAGAACAAAAAGAAACAAATTTATCCAAGAGGAGTAGATGGTAGGAAATATTCAAACTCAGAGCTGAAATCACCCAATTAGAAACAAAAAGAACTACATAAAGAGTCAACCAAACCAGGAGTGGGTTCTTTGAGAAAATCAACAAGATAGATAAACCCTTAGCCAGACTAACGAGAGGACACAGAGAGTGTATCCAAATTAACAAAATCAGAAATAAAAAGGGAGACATAAAAACAGAATTTGAGGAAATTAAAAAAAACCCATTAGATCCTACTACAAAAGCGTATACTCAACCAAACTGAAAAATCTGAATGAAATGGACAATTTTCTAGACAGATCCCAGGTACCAAAGTTAAATCAGGATTAGAGAAACTATCTAAACAGTCCCATAACTCCCAAAGAAATAAAAGCAGTCATTGAAATCTTCCAACCAAAAAAAAAAAAAGCCCAGGACCCGGTGGGTTTAGTGCAGAATTCTATCAGACCTTCAAAGAAGACCTAATACCAATACCCTTCAAACTATCCCACAAAATAAAGATAGAAGAACTTGATATATTTGTCAAAGAAAATGTTAAATCTAAAAAGTTCCTGACACAAAACATCCTGTGAATCTGGAACACTATGAAAATGCCTAACCAAAATATAATAGGAATAAAAGAAGGGAAAGAGTGCCAGCTCCAAGGCCCAGAAAGTATTCTCAAAAAAATTCTGATATGGCTGCCTTTGTATGTAACTTGACCTTTTCCCTTACTACTTTTAATATATCTTTCTATGTTTTGTGTTTTGACTATTATGTGATGGGTGGAATTTCTTTTCTGGTCCAATCTATTTGGAGTTTTGTAGGCTTCTTGTATGTTTATGGGAATCTCTTTCTTTAGGTAAAGGAAGTTTTCTTCTATAATTTTGTTGAAGATATTTACTGGCCCTTTAATTTGGGAATCTTCTCTCTCTTCTATACCTATTATCCTTAGGTTTAACTTTCTCATTGTTTTCTGGATTTTTTGGATGTTTTGGGTTAGGAGTTTTTTGCATCTTGGAATTTTTTTTTTACTATTGTGTCAATTTTTTCTATGGTATCTTCTGTCCCTGAGATTCTCTCTTCTATCTCTTTTTTTTTTTTTAGAATATTTTCATTTTTTAAAGTATTATTCTTAAATACAGAACATTATAATAATATTCAGATAAAGACATTGATTTGCCTTATAACAAATATCTTTTTTTTAATTGAAAAAGTCTTTTATTTTCTTTTTTTTATTAACTTGAATATTTCTTATATACATTTCGAGTGTTATTCCCTCTCTTCTATCTCTTATATTCTGTTGGTGATGCTTGTGTCTATGACTCTTGATCTCTTTCCTAGGTTTTTCTATCTCCAGGGTTGCTTCCCTTTATGATTTATTTATTGTTTCTATTTCCATTTTTGATCCTGAATGGTTGTGTTCAATTCCTTCATCTGTTTGGCTGTGTTTTCCTTTAACTCTTTAAGGGATTTTTGTGTTTCCTCTTTAAGGGCTTCTACTTGTTTACTTGTGTTGTCCTGTATTTGTTTAACAGAGTTATTTATGTCCAACGTAAAGCACTCTATCATAAACATGAGATGTGATTTTAAATCCAAACCTTGCTTTTCCATTGTGTTGGGATATTCAGTATTTGCTGTGGTGGGAGAACTGTATTCTGATCGTGCCAAGTAGTCTTTGTTTCTGTTGCTTAGGTTCTTGTGCTTGCCTCTTGCCACCTGGTATCTCTGATGTTAGTTGGTCTTGGTGTCTCTGACTGGAGTTTGTCCCTCCTGTGGACTTGTGAGCCTATGAGCCTGTGATCTTTGAAGTGAGAGCACTCCTGGCAGACCAGCTCTCTACTGCCAAGTTTGGGGTCCAAGAGCTGTGGCATAGCCCCAGCTCTGTGCACAGATGGAGACTGAAAGGGTCCTGTCCAATGCTGCCCTGCAACTCTTGATTCCTGTGCACTCCCAGCTAGTCTCTCTTTGGACAGTCAATGAAAGAAATTAGGGTTCCACCTGTGCGCTGTTGGCTTAGGAGCAAGAGGGCTCCAGGCAGACCAGCTCTCTGCAAGAAGGTTTTGTGTCCTTGTTTTGCTTTTAATTATTCACTTTTTATCCTGCTCACTGACCCCCCCCACTCCCTACCACCTCATCCTACAATCCTTTCTCTTCCCCCTTACTTCTCTCCTTTGAGAAGTTGAGGCATCCTGGGGATCTTTCCACCATGGCACATCAAGTCTCTATATCCCATGTACAGGCAACAAGTTTTGTGATAATTCCTACTCCAGTTGTTCAGGACCCACATGAAACTGCACATCTGCTACATATGTGTGTGGAGGCCTAGGTCCAGCCTGTATATGTTCTTTAGTAGATGGTTCAGTCTCTGAGAGCCCAAAGGGTCCAGATTAATTGACTATTCTGGTCTTCCTGTGGAGTTCCTATCCCCTTCAGGGGCCCTGCAATACTACCACCTAGAATATTGAATTTCCATGAATCTTCCATCTGATTTCATGTAAACTATGAGAAAAGACTTTTTAGAAAGCCAAAGATAACAATATTACTTCATACTATATTGTGTATATTAATTTATTGTATGTGTACATTTGTGTGAATGTTTATATGTAAGAATGTATGTACACCACATTGTACAAGTAAATGTCAAACGTCAGATACTTGTAAGAGTCAGCTCACTCATTTCATCATATCAATCTTCAAGATTGAACACAGGTCGCCAGAAAGAGAAGCAACTACTCTCATTGTATAAAACCAACCAAACCAAATGTATTAAATAAATGATTCATGTGTATAAACTATGCACATTATATGTCTCTGATTAGAGTGTAATTTTGTTTTATTATAATAAATACAAGCTCTTAATCAATTAAAGTAGGTATTCATTACTAAAATGATGAGTTGCACTATAAAACAAGATCATGTAAACTTAAACATATTAGGAAGAAGATGAAGGACTAGTGGCAAAGTAGAAAATAGTGAAAGGATAGTACCAGAAACCAATAACTTGACTTTCAGTTGAACAGTTTATTCAAATTTAATTCACTAAGGAAGTCAACACTAAGTAAAGTGCTTCACATTTCCCTGTAATTCTAGCACTTGGTAGATAAAGGTATAAAGGTCTTAAATTCCAGATAAGTCTGTGCTACATATGAAGACTTATCACATACATACAAGAGGAAACACATGACTCACAATTAAATAAAATCAAACTAAACAAATGATGATCATTAATTTCTCTCTGAGTATAAGCAGTTCAAGATTATGAAATCAAAGCTTTCTTACTAGTTCATTGGAACAACACTTGGTTAAGCGATGGCCTTAGGGTCAGTTCTATTATAAAAATCAAATGGAAAATAAGATAAAAGTATTTATATACAACTCTGAGTATAAAAAAAAAATTTCCTGTGGAGATGATACACAAGCAACTACTCACTCCAGATAGTGAGACCAGAACAGACCAATGTACACTGCCAACAAAGTGAAACTTGATGAGACATGAGTTTTCTTGAAGCTAGTTACAGAAATATAGATGAGAGTTTAATTACAGGAACAGAAATGACTCAAAGACAGTTACATCACCAAAGCTCACCCAACACAGGAAACTAGAGTACCCTGCAAAGCCTGTAGGCAGCTCACCAGATTGGAGAATGTATTTTTTAACTCAACTCATAGATTGAAATTTTTTCCAAACATCTGTGTTGGTTCTGGGTACTCCCAGGCAGCTGGTAGAAAAAGAATAACATATATATATATATATATATATATATATATATATATATATATATATATCCATACTCACCTTGACCCTATCAGGAATGCAGAAAACCTAATTAGCCTCTTGCCAATGAACATGTGTTTGTACAACATTGTCAATGAAGATCAAAAATATGTGGATAGAGGAACAGAAAATATTCCAGTGTCATGAAAACAAAGAAACTGTGCCTGTCTGCATTTGGCGTCTATCTGTTCATTAGCTGATAAGACATTTATTATCACTGGAAGGCTTCAGAGTAGACATGCTTGCTCTAATTCATTAAGTGCTTTATGTGAGAAGGAAGTACTTGCACTTTAACCCTCAGTTTGCATTATTGAAATTTCTTCAAGCAATCATTTCTGTACACAGAAATCACTAAAGTCTTGATTTTGTGTTTAGCACTGTATTTTTACTGGTGCTACTTGAGCCAGTACTTTGACTTGATCTCTCAAAATTTCAAATGTTGTCTTTTTAGATTCAACAAAGATATGTGGGCCTCCTCCACCTATTGAGAATGGAGACATCACATCCTTCCCACTACCAGTATACATCCCACCATCATCAGTTGATTATCAGTGCCAGTATTTGTATCAAATGCAGGGCAACAAAACAATCATATGTATGAATGGAGACTGGTCAGAGCCACCAAAATGTTTACGTAAGTACCTTGTTCTCATAGATCCTGGGAAAGTCAGTATTCCAATACGAAAGCTGAAGTCGACTCATTTTATTCGAAAGTACAAGCTACTATATGTGGTAAATCCCAAGCAGGCAGCCAAATTTAAGTACTGAAAACAAATCTGATTAAGAAGAAAAATGTGTACAAGCACACACACACACACACACACACACACACAGACAGAGAGAGAGAGAGAGAGAGAGAGAGAGACCTTTTTCTATATATCAATTCTATTTTTATGAGAAGTAAAAATAAAAGCAATCTCATTCACAGAAATTTTAAAAAATTATCTAACAGTGAACTTAACAGATCGGAATTACTTCAGAATGACTTCTGAATGCTGTAGTTTATTGATAAAACAATCTCACAAAACTCAAAAAAGAAATCTAATATATATTAATAAATTAGGGGAATAAACATTAAAATGCCCATGCTTTCCAATGGAATTAACAGACTCTAGGAAACTCCATTAAAATATGAGCAACATTCTTCATACAAGATGAGAAGCAATTCTAAAACTGTATGGAAATATAATAAAATGAATACAAGAAAGGGAAGTTAAATGGAGATATCATGGAGATATCATGATGCCTTATTTCAAGACATACCAAGAGCCATAATAACCAGATCATTCTGCACTAAGATAAAACTGATGCACAGAAGAGAATGTATATTTGAGAAATTAATCTAAGCATCTATAGTTAATTGATCTTGATAGAGTTTCAAATGCACACTGGGAAAAGGCATAGCATCTTCACTAAATAATACAAGGAAAATCAGGATACACATAGAGATTTCTTTTATTACATACATTTCTTTATTTATGTTTCAAATGTTATTCCATTTCCTGGTTTCCTGTCCATAACCCCCCATCCCCTCCTTTAAAGGTTGATTGATTTCTGTCTCAGACTGGGAAAAATAATCAACTGAAAGTGGATAAAAGACATACGTGAAAGAAGAAAACCCCGAAATTACAAGGGGAAACAACGGGAAAAACAGTAGATGGGTTTGGATTCTGAGTATTTGAATGTGATCCCACAGCACAGGACACAAATCAAACCCTGAGCAATAGTTTTTCACATTGAAATGCATCTGTATGGCAAAAAAATATATAATCAATACAATTTATAGACTCTAGAGTTCAAAAATGGGTATAATCAGTTCAACATCAGGAGTTTGCATGTGTAAAAGTAACAAACTGTTATTAAAAATAAATAAATACACAGGTCAGTGTGGAAAATAATGCTCAATTTGATTAGCTGTCATGGTACTGCCAGTCAAACCTACAATGAGATACTTCCTCATCCAGTTAGAATGGTATCACAAAAAAAAAAAAAACTTAAAATAACAAATGTTAATGTTGTAAGTAACCTGAATCAAAACTGATAGAAAAACATCAATGTAGGTAGGGCCACAGCCTGCATCTGGAAAAGTGTATTTGGGGCGGATTAAGGGCCTACTACCTCTGCTGCTGCTATACTTTAAAGAATATTAGGTTTGTTTCAAGGAATCAGCCATAAAAATGTCAAAGATAGATTCATAAATGCTCATATAAGAACAAAATATCTGAGAACTGTGGTAATATGATATCCTAATTTAAATTATGCTGCTATTAATAACTTTTAAAAAGAAATCACAGTGAGATAATGTAATTTACTGATTATCTATGAGGAATATTATTCTCAAATTTGTTTAAAAAAATACTTAGGATATAAAGAATATGTATTTTAAACCATGTGTGAAAAAAATATAGAAAACTCATGAAAAATTCTCTTATAAAAAAATACAGTGAAAAAGGAAGCTATAGTAAATTTATGTCGTTTGCTTGATATTTGTTAGAATTCTTTTAACATGTTACATAAGGTTTCCTGTAATAAAATAATATCTCGTGGAAATTAATACTATTCTGATAGTAAAGGTACTAATTATTTATAAATAAGAGCAAGGAGAGGAAAAATTATGGAAAATTACAATATAAGTTTTGAATACAATGGTTTAAAATAATGTAATCATGTTAAATTTCAGTTCCAAACCATTTTTAATTAAGCAATAATATCCCTGATCCACTTCTCTGGTGAGCTGTTGAAGAAAGACTTCCTACACACTTCATTCAGATGTACGAATTCCATTTGTTTTCCTGTCCATCACAGCCTCTGCCTTTTATGCAGCTATTTTAATTATAGAAAGTAATTTGTGAATCAGCTGATTTATCTATGATATGTGTGGGGCCTTTTTTATTTCAAACGTGAAAAATCACACATTTTCCTGTAAGTTTAAAGATGTAACTTGCTTAGTATTTTCCCAAGTAACTCAAAGGAAACGTTTACTTCAAAAATAATGGGTGTGAAACCTTCACATCTATTTGAAATGAATATTAGTACATATGCCCAATGTTTGTTGAGAACAACAATGTCAATGATTAGGAAATGAAAATAATCATTGAAGAATTATGTGATGATGTCATTGCATTGCCAGTTATATGAATCATAAATCATGAAGCCATAAGTGATGGCTTCAATAGGCAAAAGTTTATATCAGAAAGACACAAATACATCAGGAGGCAAGAAAGGAAGCCAGAATGCTAAGTCAAGCATAGGGAGATGTGCTTATTAAATGTCAGTTTTACAGCTTTCAAGTATATATATTTGTAAAGAAGTTAAATGCTTCTCGTTATTTTTAAATGCTTACTTTCAGGAATGGCATGCAAACCTCCTGATATTCCAAATGGTATCTACTCACCTCAAAGGGTTACCTACACAGCTCAAGATGAAATAAAATTTGAATGTAAAGACGGTTTCTACTCTGCAACCCAGGAAACTGTAGCAAAGTGTACAAGTACTGGATGGATCCCTGCTCCAAAATGTAGTAAGTTGTATTCACATATTTACTCCCCATAGTACTGATATTATTCTTTTAAACATGCACAGATAGAGATACTTTACCAGCAATATTTGAATTTTTATTTCTTTACAACCATTAGAAACAGTCTTCTGTTCAAACTAGTATTTGATGTGATACTATATTTTAACTAATATTGAATTTAAGATATGAAATAATATTAAAAACACATCTTAGAAGGCAAATAATTCATAATTTACTTCTCTAATTTACATATATGTGCATATGTATACTTTTAATTTAAATTTCAAAAATTTTTACCAAATTATTGGGTAAGAATATTATCGTATAAAAATTCTACTTATTCATTTGCATTCTAGCAAATAGCCTTTAAAATTATTTGCTTAATAATGAAACTTTATTGTCCCCCTATTTCTGTCAGCCAGATTTAAAGATGATTTGGCTACTGGCTCTGCATCAGTATGGTGCTGTCAGAAATTGTCTTGGCTGTCAGTCATCAGGAGACTTTGCTAGGCCAACATGCCACACTCACTAGGATTTGGCAAGAGGCCTTGTTCCTTATCAAATAAACCTGTGCATTGATTGGTTGAAAACAGCTAACTTGCCTTACAGTTATTAATCAGAGAAACAAACGGAGTCTAGAATCCATCCATGACAAACTCTGACACACCAGGCTTTTTACCATAGCTATTCCTTATATCCTGAGTTCAATATGCACATGAAGAAGAAAATAATCCTCCTATCTCTGGAGAGAGTGGCTTTGAAAAGTGTCAATGGAACGCACATGTACACTGAACTGGTTTTTTTTGGGGGGGGGGTCAAGATCATTCTATTTCTGGAATACTTCTTTTCCAGGTTTTGATCTATCTGCACCTATTATTTCTTTCTATATAGTAGTCTGTCGTAAGTGGATATCACAACCCTTATATCCTGCCCCCAAGAAAAGAAAGAAACAGAAAAAGAAGGAAGGAAGGAAGGAAGGAAGGAAGGAAGGAAGGAAGGAAGGAAGGAAGGAAGGAAGGGGAGGGAGGAGGAGGGAGGGAGGAGGGAGGGAGGGAGGGAGGAGGGAGGAGGAGGAAGGAAGGAAGGAAGGAAGGAAGGAAGGAAGGAAGGAAGGAAGGAAGGAAACTGATTACAAATGAATAGTTGACGATTTCATCTTAATCATCTTTCTGTCTGTGTCAATATTCCTGAAGTAAATAACTTATAACAAAGAAAGATTTATTCATTTTTGATAACTCAAATTTATTTTAAACTTGTTCTATCATTTTAAATATGTAACTAGACAGATTGTCATGTCATAGAGTGAGTTCAAAATCAAAGCTCATTGCTTCCTGTCCACCAGGAAACATTATCTAAAAAGGAATAGCCAACATCCCAATAACCCTTCAAAGGGGAAGCCCCAGTGACTTAACTATTTTAACCAGGCTAGTCATTATTCCCTCTCACAAAACACAAGCAATGTGCACCTAAGCTCTAATTGTCATGAGATTTTGAGGTCCAGACCATAATAAAAATTGAAGAAGATATTTCCAGTAAGAAATACTATTAATGCATATGAGAACTGTAAAGAAACAGTTTAATGTTTTTATTACAATTAATATTATAAAATGAATTTTCTTACATTTAATTAATTGACAATTTCTAACATGTATATAATGTATTCTGGATATTCATATCTGCAACTGTATGATTCATATTTCATCATTGCCCTTCCTTTTGCCAATTCATATGTTTGAGCTTTGATGTGTGATGTATTTAGTTTAACCCAAGCTATATGTGTAACACTTAGATAAAAACTATCATTTTTAAGGTGGTTCAGTCACTAGTGGGTATATACCTCAAAACACAGATTCCATTTTTTTAAGAATCTCTCACCATGAAATATTTCAGAGGTGAGGGCCATGGCTCCCTAAGATCTTACTCCAGTCATTCCTGGATGCTGATGGACCATTCTTGTGCAGACTCCTTGCTATAACTGTAGTTGTTGGGAGTTTGTGATTACACTGGCTGTGTAGAGCCCAGAAGAAAGTTCATAGCTATTACCAAACATTCTAAGACCTTTGTGGTCTTCATCCATATTATTAAACACTGAAGGGTATGCTGTAAATTTCATGTTTAATACTGAGCCCACACTCTCATTATTTTCAGCATCTTCTTTACTAGAATCATAGAATCATTATAGTTCACTAGAATAGATAATCTTCTCTGGGTAATGTTGTGGTTGCTGATTGTCTATAAATACAACCATATATGTTTAGATTCATCTTACTAACAGAATATAGACAGACCCTCCTGCCTAGACCTATGACACCCCTGTCATGGACTTTTGAGTATGTTAACAATTACAGATGTGGAATCACTGTAGTAAAATGTGCCTTAAATTGTATTGTGATTGGTTCCTCAAAGCATATCTGTCCAAATATATCAGAACTTACTGTGGCCTGAATGTATCTGAATTTGAGTTATAGCACAGTGGAATTTTTGATGTTTTCCTGGATAAAATAAAGACAACTAATTCCTCTGTAAGTTCACTACAGAATGTTTCTTCTTAAAATGTGTAGTGTTCTCTTCTCAGGCCTGTTCACTTACTCATTCATTCATCAAATGGTTACTGTTGGGTTGGAAATATGGCATAAATTTACAAGTGCAACAATACAGAGAATGATGATCATGAATCTGCATTAGGAGAGATTCCAAAAACTGATTTTTTTAATGCCATGTTGAATTTGTAGATGGATGAAATTTGCCAACAAAAACTAAAGGATTCTGGGTTAGGTTCAAAAAATGAACTATTTCAGTAATTATTTAAAATAGTTTTTAAAATTAGTAAATATGTTAAACCGTGTTGTGAGTAGCCTTAGTCAAGAAGTGATGGACAGACTATGACTATTGGAAGAACCATGACCTACATCTAGAAAAGTGTAAGATGTGAAGTGTGGCTGCTCTAAGTACTAACCACCAATGCTAATTTGCTGATCAGGAATACTAAGTCAATTTTGAGGAATTGCAAATGAAATAGACAAAGACAGAGTCGCCTATGCCCACAAGAGAAGGGATATCAGCTAAGAGCTGGAGGACTGTGTTAGTATGGTATTCCTACTTTAAATTGTGTCTCATTTGATGCCCACAGAAAGAAATCTTAGTGAACTAATTTGTTATTGATGTTCTATGAAAAGTATTAACTATCAAATTTGCTAAAGAATAAAACTTAGAATAAAAAGAATTTAAATTTATAAACAAGGTAATGAATGTACAAAAAAAATTCTTGAACCTTCATATCAAACCAGATACACTCAAACTAATAGAAGAAAAAGTGGGGAAGAATCTCGAACACATGGGCACTGGAGAAAATTTCCTGAACAAAACACCAATGGCTTATGCTCTAAGATCAAGAATCTACTAATGGGATCTCATAAAACTGCAAAGCTTCTGTAAGACAAAGGACACTGTTGTTAGGACAAAACGGCAACCAGCAGATTGGGAAAAGATCTTTACCAATGCTACAACTGATAGAGGGCTTATATCCAAAATATACAAAGAACTCAAGAAGTTAGACCACAGGGAGACAAATAATCCTATTAAAAAATGGGGTTCAGCAAAAGATGCCCCAACA
Source organism: Rattus rattus (assembly GCF_011064425.1). NCBI lineage: Eukaryota > Metazoa > Chordata > Mammalia > Rodentia > Muridae > Rattus > Rattus rattus. The sequence continues at coordinate 89,592,079 of NC_046172.1, forward strand.
TATAAAAAAGACACGTGCTCCACTATGTTCATCGCAGCCTTATTTATAATAGCCAGAAGCTGGAAAGAACCCAGATGCCCTTCAACAGAGGAATGGATACAGAAAATGTGGTACATCTACACAATGGAATATTACTCAGCTATCAAAAACAATGACTTTGTAAAATTCGTAGGCAAATGGTTGGAACTGGAAACTATCATCCTGAGTGAGCTAACCCAATCACAGAAAGACATACATGGTATGTACACATTGATAAGTGGCTATTAGCCCAAATGCTTGAATTACCCTAGATGCCTAGAACAAATGAAACTCAAGACGGATGATCAAAATGTGAATGCAGATCGCTCATGAGAGACACAGCCAGAATACAGCAAATACAGAGGCGTATGCCAGCAGGAAACCACTGAACTGAGAACAGGACCCCTGTTGAACAATCAGAGAAAGAACTGGAAGAGCTTGAAGGAGCACGAGACTCCATATGTACAGCAATGCCAACCAACCAGGTTTCAGGGACTAAGCCACTACCCAAAGACTATACATGGACTGACCCTGGACTCTGACCTCGTGAGGTTTGCAATGAATATCCTAGTAAGAGCACCAGTGGAAGGGAAGCCCTGGGTCCTGCTAAGACTGAACCCCTAGTGAACTAGACTGTTGGGAGAGGGCAGCAATGGGGGAGGGGTGGGAGGAACACCCATAAGGAAGGAGGGGGAGGGGATGTTTGCCGAAACCAGGAAAGGGAATAACATTCGAAATGTATATAAGAAATACTCAAGTTAATAATAAAAAAAAAATGGGGTTCAGAGCTAAACAAAGAATTCACAGCTGAGGAATGCTGAATGGCTGAGAAGCACCTAAAGAAATGTTCAACATCTTTAGTTATAAGGAAAATGCAAATCAAAACAACCCTGAGATTCCACCTCACACCACTCAGAATGTCTAAGATCAAAAATTCTAGCAACAGCAGATGCTGGAGAGGATGTGGAGAAAGAGGAACATTCCTCCATTGTTGGTGGGATTGCAGACTGGTACAACCATTCTGGAAATCAGTCTGGAGGTTCCTCAGAAAATTGGACTTTGTACTACCTGAAGACCCAGCTATATCTCTCTTGGGCATACACCCAAAAGATGCCCCAACATATAACAAAGACACATGCTCCACTATGTTCATAGCAGCCTTATTTATAATAGCCAAAAGCTGGAAAGAACCCAGATGCCATTCAACAGAGGAATGGATACAGAAAATGTGGTATATCTACACAATGGAATACTACTCAACTACCAAAAACAATGACTTTATGAAATTCATAGGCAAATAGATGGAACTGGAAAATATCATCCTGTGTGAGGTAACCCAATCACAGAAAAACACATGTGGTATGCACTCATTGATAAGTGGATATTAGCCCAAATGCTCGAATTACCCCAGATGCACAGAGCACATGAAACTCAAGAAGGGTGACCAAAATGCGAATGCTTCATTCCTTCTTTAAAAGGGGAACAAGAATACCCTTGAGAGGGAATAGGGAGGCAAAGTTTAGAACAGACACAGAAGGGACACCCATTCAGAGCCTGCCCCACATGTGGCCCATACATATACAGCCAGCAAACTAGATAAGATGGATGAAGCAAAGAAGTGCAGGCTGACAGCAACCGGATGTAGATCTCTCCTAAGAGACAGAGCCAGAATATGGAAAATACATAGGCAAATGTCAGCAGCAAATCACTGAACTGAAATCGGGACCCCCATTGAAGGAATCAGAGAAAGGACTGAAAGAGCTTGAAGGGGCTTGAGACCCCATATGAACAACAATGCCAACCAACCAGACCTTCCAGGGACTAAGCCACTACCCAAAGACTATACATGGACTGACCCTGGGCTCCAACCTCATAGGTAGCAATGAATAGCCTAGTAATAGCACCAGTGGCAGGGGAAGCCCTTGGTCCTGCCAAGGCTGGGAGGAGGATGATAATGGGAGGAGGTTTGGGAGGGGAACACCCATATAGAAGAGGAGGGTGAAGGGTTAGGGAGATGTTGGTCTGGAAAGCGGGAAAGGGAATAACATTTGAAATGTAAATAAGAAATACCCAATTTAATAAAGATGGGAAAAAAGAAAAACAAAAGTAAAAAATATAAAACATACCTAGCAAATTGTAGGAATTCAAATCATGATGAGAGAGCTATTAAAATGAGCAAAGTAATTAGTAGGTCCTTACCAGTTGCTGACAAGGAACACTCAGGCACTGCTATCTGACTGGAAACCACCACAGCTGCTCTGAGGAAATAGTTTGACAGTGTCTCACAAACTTCCACAAAGTCTTAGAGCATGTAACTACCAATCCAAAACTATCTGTGTCTGCACATAGATGCCTGTGCTATAGGTATGTACAGGTGTTGGTATCAGTGTGCACAGGTGATTGTGAGCAAGTTTGCATGCCACAGGTTGATTTTTACATTACTTACCATATCACTCTTCATGGTTTTGTTTGTTTCTTTGTTAGACACATGATTGAGGTTGACCAATTCAGCTAGACTGACAGGAGAGTAACTTCAGGGACCTATGTGACTCTCCCATCCCTGTCTAATGCTGGGACTATAGACATATAATGCTTTTCCAAGCTTTCCTTTTTTTTTAAATTTCGGTAGTCATGGTGATGGTAGAGGTAGTATTCTGCTGGGAATTCACAGTTTCTCCTGCTTGCATAGCACACAATTTACTGACTGAGACATATCTGTGCATATGACATTTTTATGGTGACACAACATGGTGATAGAGATCAGATTTACGGTTGCCAGGTGTTAAAGGTCAGATGTTCGTGACTGACAGGATGGCAAGAGGCATGTTGTGAACATAGATGGAACTGTTTAGTATATTGAAGAGTGTATGGAACCTGACAGTTCCATAGAAGCATACATATCTCAAAGCATTGAACACACACACACCAGAGATAGATAGAGAGAGAGAGAGAGACAGAGAGACAGAGAGACAGAGAGACAGAGAGACAGAGACAGAGACAGAGAAAGGAGACAGACAAAGACAGAGACAGTGAGACCGAGAGACACAGAGACAGAGAAACAGAGACAGACAGAGAGATAGAGACAGACAGAGAGACAGACAGATACAGTCACTTGGCATAAAAGCACAACCTTGTAATCCTAGCAGTTCAGACACTGAGGCAGGAAGTTTGTGAGTTTGATGCTAGCCTGGACTACATACTGATATCCTGACAAAAATTAACAGAAAGTAAGTTAGTCGGTCAGTCTACCCATGTTGCATCCTTGATTAAAACTTCTAACTTGGGATGGAATCTAATCTCCATTCCTCATAGCAATAATCCCTAAAAAAATCAAGCTTCAGGAACCCTTTAATGACATCTTCTCTAACTTTCCCTTACTTGGCACCCTGCCTGCTCTGAGACTCATTTACAATTTCTAGTTTTTCCAGATATTTCCAGCTCAGACTGAGTTTAAAGGAAACTCAATATCAGCTCTTTAGACAGAATGACACTAAGCAAAGTTAAGAATGTCTCAAATATTTGTTGAATGGATAAATGAATAAACACAAGAGATGAACAAAAAAATTCTTGAAAACCATCTTTTTTTTATAAAACAAAAAATGAAATGAATAAGGATGCTGTAAGAAGTTTCAGTGTTCCTTTTGATATTTGTTTGGATTCTTTTAATATATTTTGTGAGGTTCTCTGAAGCAAAGTCATTCTTCATGAAAAAGAAATGCTACTCTAATATTTAAAGTACAATTTTATTAAAACATGAAGGGGAAAAATTAAATAAAATGTTTATATAATTTATTTATACAATGAACAATGCAGCACATCAATATGAATGTATAAGTATAGTTCAATATGATATAATCACATTAGATTTCAGCTCCACATCAAATTGCAAGTGAACATTTATTATATTATATATCTGCTTCTCTGGTGAGTTGTAAGATACAACATGACTTCTATAAGAAATACATCCTCATACACCTCATCTACCTTTCAGAATTCTATTCGTTTCCTTATCCTGCATGCCCGCTCCCTTCTCATGTACTAATTCTAATTAATTTTAAATAATTTACTGATTAAGTGTTTTGTCTCTGATATGAGTGCTTTTCTGTTTGTTTTATTTTTATGGCAAGTGAAACCTTGTGAGTTTCCACAGATTAAAAATGGAGGTCTATATCATGAGGGGAGACGAAGACCCTACTTCCCAGTACCTATAGGAAATGAGTACAGCTATTACTGTGACAATGGGTTTTTGACACCTTCTCTGTCATACTGGGACTACCTTCGTTGCACAGAAAAAGGGTGGGAGCCTGAAGTCCCGTGCCTCAGTAAGTCAATGTCTTTATATTAAATTATGGTTAATCCTTTTAGAGTGAAAAGAATAGATCACATACATAATTACAGTTAAGTTTCTCATAATAAAAATAAGACCAACAGAAGAATTCATGAGCAAAAAGAGTAGCTTGTGTCCTTTGAGAGCAATTCTTCACATGAATAATAAGGGAGTACCTTTAGCATTGCATATTTTATTTATAAAAAATAAAGATAAAGGCTACTATTAAACATCAGCTACTAACTTTACTTTTGGATGTCACATATGTTCATTTAAAGTTAACCAAATTTAACTTAGTTAATTTTCAAACAAATGGAAGTTTTTATTTTTTATTTATCATTTTTATGGTTTTTAGAACAATGTGTTTTCCATTATGTGGAGAATGGGGAATCTTCATACTGGCAAAGAAAATATGTAGAGGAACAGGCTGTAAAAGTCCAGTGTCACAATGGCTATAGTCTTCCAAATGGTCAAGACACGATTACATGTACAGAGAATGGCTGGTCCCCTCCTGCCAAATGCATTAGTAAGTACCCTGTTCAGAGATCACAACATGCTTGTGACTTCCCATCATATATATATATATATATATATATATATATGTATATATATGTTAAATAGGGCAAAATGCTGTATTGTTTCGAGTGTTCTTTTTTTTTCTTTTTTGATTATATGATTTTTTTTTTTTTTTTTTATTATTAACTTGAGTATTTCTTATATACATTTGGTGTTATCCTTTCCCAGTTTCGGGCAAACATCCCCCTCCCCCTCCCTTCCTTATGGGTGTTCCCCTCCCACCCCTCCCCCCCTTGCTGCCCTCTCCCCCACAGTCTAGATCCCCAGGGGTTCAGTCTTAGGAGGACCCATGGCTTCCCCTTCCACTGGTGCTCTTACTAGGATATTCATTGCAACCCTCGAGGTCAGGAGTCCAGGGTCAGTCCATGTATAGTCTTTGGATAGTGGCTTAGTCCTGGAAGCTCTGGTTGGTTAGCATTGCTGTACATATAGGGTCTCGGGTTCCTTCAAGCTCTTCCAGTTCTTTCTGATTCCTTCAACAGGGGTCCTGTTCTCAGTTCAGTGGTTTCCTGCTGGCATCGCCTCTGTATTTGCTGTATTCTGGCTGTGTCTCTCAGGGGGGCGATCTGCATTCACATTTTGATCATCCGTCTTGAGTTTCATTTGTTCTAGGCATCTAGGGTAATTCAAGCATTTGGGCTAATAGCCACTTATCAATGAGTTCACACTATGTGTGTTTTTCCTGTGATTGGGTTAGTTCACTCAGGATGATAGTTTCCAGTTCCATCCATGTGCCTTCGGATTTCACAAAGTCATTGTTTTTGATAGTTGAGTAATATTCCATTGTGTAGATGTACCACATTTTCTGTATCCATTCCTCTGTTGAAGGGCATCTGGGTTCTTTCCAGCTTCTGGCTATTATAAATAAGGCTGCGATGAACATAGTGGAGCACGTGTCTTTTTTTATATGTTGGGGCATCTTTTGGGTATATGCCCAGGAGAGGTATAGCTGGATCCTCAGGCAGTTCAATGTCCAATTTTCTGAGGAACCTCCAGACTGATTTCCAGAATGGTTGTAGCAGTCTGCAACCCCACCAACAATGGAGGTGTTCCCTTTCTCCACATCCTCGCCAGCATTTGCTGTCACCTGAGTTTTTGATCTTAGCCATTCTCACTGGTGTGAGGTGAAATCTCAGGGTTGTTTTGATTTGCATTTCCCTTATGACTAACGATGTTGAACATTTCTTTAGGTGTTTCTCAGCCATTCGGCATTCCTCAGCTGTTAATTCTCTGTTTAGCTCTGAACCCCATTTTTTAATAGGGTTATTTGCCTCCCTGCTGTCTAACTTCTTCAGTTCTTTGTATATTTTGGATATAAGCCCTCTATCTGTTGTAGGATTGGTAAAGATCTTTTCCCAATCTGTTGGTTGCCGTTTTGTCCTAACCACAGTGTCCTTTGCCTTACAGAAGCTTTGCAGTTTTATGAGATCCCATTTGTCGATTCTTGATCTTAAAGCATAAGCCATGGGTGTTTTGTTCGGAAATTTTTCCAGTGCCCATGTGTTCCAAATGCTTCCCTAGTTTTCTTCTATTAGTTTGAGTGTATCTGGTTTGATGTGGGGTCCTTGATCCACTTGGACTTAAGCTTTGTACAGGGTGATAAGCATGGATCGATCTGCATTCTTCTACATGTTGACCTCAGTTGAACCAGCACCATTTGCTGAAAATGCTATCTTTTTCCATTGGATGGTTTTGGCTCCTTTGTCAAAAATCAAGTGCCCATAGGTGTGTGGGTTCATTTCTGGGTCTTCAATTCTGTTCCATTGGTCTATCTGTCTGTCTCTGTACCAATACCATGCAGTTTTTATCACTATTGCTCTGTAATACTGCTTGAGATCTGGGATAGTGATTCCCCCTGAAGTCCTTTTTTTGTTGAGGATAGTTTTAGCTATCCTGGGTTTTTTGTTATTCCAGATGAATTTGCAAATTGTTCTGTCTAACTCTTTGAAGAATTGGATTGGTATTTTGATGGGGATTGCATTGAATCTGTAGATCGCTTTTGGTAAATGGCCATTTTTACTATATTAATCCTGCCAATCCATGAGCATGGGAGATCTTTCCATCTTCTGAGATCTTCTTCAATTTCTTTCTTCAGAGTCTTGAAGTTCTTATTGTACAGATCTTTCCTTGCTTGGTTAAAGTCACCCCAGGTACTTTATATTATTTGGATCTATTATGAAGGGTGTCATTTCCCTAATTTCTTTCTCGGCCTGTTTCTCTTTTGTGTAGAGGAAGGCTACTGATTTATTTGAGTTAATTTTATACCCAGCCACTTTGCTGAAGTTGTTTATCAGCTTTAGTAGTTCTCTGGTGGAACTTTTGGGATCACTTAAATATACTATCATATCATCTGCAAATAGTGATATTTTGACTTCTTCTTTTCGATCTGTATCCCTTGACCTCCTTTTTTGTTGTCTGATTGCTCTGGCTAGAACTTCAAGAACTATATTGAATAAGTAGGGAGAGAGTGGGCAGCCTTGTCTAGTCCCTGATTTTAGTGGGATTGCTTCAAGTTTCTCTCTCCATTTAGTTTAATGTTAGCAACTGGTTTGCTGTATATGGCTTTTACTATGTTTAGGTATGGGCCTTGAATTCCTATTCTTTTCCAGGACTTTTATCATGAAGGGTGTTGAATTTTGTCAAATGCTTTCTCAGCATCTAATGAAATGATCATGTGGTTTTGTTCTTTCAGTTTGTTTATATAATGGATCCGTTGATGGTTTCCGTATATTAAACCATCCCTGCATGCCTGGGATGAAGCCTACTTGATCATGGTGAATGATTGTTTTGATGTGCTCTTGGATTCAGTTTGCCAGAATTTTATTGAGTATTTTGCATCGATATTCATAAGGGAAATTGGTCTGAAGTTCTCTTTCTTTGTTGGGTCTTTGTGTGGTTTAGGTATAAAGTAATTGTGGCTTCATAGAAGGAATTCGGTAGTGCTCCATCTGTTTCAATTTTGTGGAATAGTTTGGATAATAGTGGTATGAGGTCTTCTATGAAGGTCTGATAGAATTCTGCACTAAACCCGTCTGGACCTGGGCTCTTTTTGGTTGGGAGACCTTTAATGACTTCTTCTATTTCCTTAGGAGTTATGGGGTTGTTTAACTGGTTTATCTGTTCTGATTTAACTTGGTACCTGGTATCTGTCTAGGAAATTGTCCATTTCCTGCAGATTTTCAAGTTTTGTTGAATATAGGCTTTTATAGTAAGATCTGATGATTTTTGAATTTCCTCTGAATCTGTAGTTATGTCTCCCTTTTCATTTCTGATTTTGTTAATTTGGACACACTCTCTGTGTCCTCTCGTTAGTCTGGCTAAGGGTTTATCTATCTTGTTGATTTTCTCAAAGAACCAACTTTTGGTTCTGTTGATTCTTTCTATGGTCCTTTTGTTTCTACTTGGTTGATTTCGGCTCTGAGTTTGATTATTTCCTGCCTTCTACTCCTCCTGGGTGTATTTGCTTCTTTTTGTTCTAGAGCTTTTAGGTGTGCTGTCAAGCTGCTGACATATGCTCTTTCCTGTTTCTTTCTGCAGGCACTCAGCGCTATGAGTTTTCCTCTTAGCACAGCTTTCATTGTGTCCCATAAGTTTGGGTATGTTGTATCTTCATTTTCATTAAATTCTAAAAAGTCTTTAATTTCTTTCTTTATTTCTTCCTTGACCAGGTTATCATTGAGTAGAGCATTGTTCAATTTCCACGTATATGTGGGCATTCTTCCCTTATTGTTATTGAAGACCAGTTTTGGGCCGTGGTGGTCTGATATGCGCATGGGATTATTTCTATCTTTCTGTACCTGTTGAGGCCCATTTTTGACCAATTATATGGTCAATTTTGGAGAAAATACCATGAGGAGCTAAGAAGAAGGCATATCTTTTTGCTTTAGGATAGAATGTTCTATAAATATCTGTTAAGTCCATTTGGCTCATGACTTCTCTTAGTCTTTCTACATCTCTGTTTAATTTCTGTTTCCATGATCTGTCCATTGATGAGAGTGGGGTGTTGAAATCTCCTACTATTATTGTGTGAGGTGTAATGTGTGTTTTGAGCTTTAGTAAGGTTTCTTTTACGTATGTAGGTGCCCTTGTATTTGGGGCATAGATATTTAGGATTGAGAGTTCATCTTGGTGGATTTTTCCTTTGATGAATATGAAGTGTCCTTCCTTATCTTTTTTGATGACTTTTAGTTGAAAATTGATTTTATCTGATATTAGAATGGCTACTCCAGCTTGCTTCTTCTGACCATTTGCTTGGAAAGTTGTTTTCCAGCCTTTTACTCTGAGGTAGTGTCTGTCTTTGTCTCTGAGGTGTGTTTCCTGTAGGCAGCAGAATGCAGGGTCCTCGTTGCGTATCCAGTTTGTTAATCTATGTCTTTTTATTGGGGAGTTGAGGCCATTGATGTTGAGAGATATTAAGGAATAGTGATTATTGCTTCCTGTTGTATTCATATTTGGATGTGAGGTTATGTTTGTGTGCTTTTCTTCTCTTTGTTTTGTTGCCAAGACGATTAGTTTCTTGCTTCTTCTAGGGTATAGCTTGCCTCCTTATGTTGGGCTTTACCATTTATTATCCTTTGTAGTGCTGGATTTGTAGAAAGATATTGTGTAAATTTGGTTTTGTCATGGAATATCTTGGTTTCTCCATCTATGTTGATTGAGAGTTTTGCAGGATACAGTAACCTGGTCTGGCATTTGTGTTCTCTTAGGGTCTGTATGACATCAGTCCAGGATCTTCTGGCCTTCATAGTTTCTGGCGAAAAGTCTGGTGTGATTCTGATAGGTCTGCCTTTATATGTTACTTGACCTTTTTCCCTTACTGCTTTTAATATTCTTTCTTTATTTTGTGCGTTTGGTGTTTTGACAATTATGTGACGGGAGGTGTTGCTTTTCTGGTCCAATCTATTTGGAGTTCTGTAGGCTTCTTGTATGCCTATGGGTATCTCTTTTTTTTAGGTTAGGAAGTTTTCTTCTATGATTTTGTTGAAGATATTTACTGGTCCTTTGAGCTGGGAGTCTTCACTCTCTTCTATACCTATTATCCTTAGGTTTGATCTTCTCATTGAGTCCTGGTTTCCTGTATGTTTTGGACCAGTAGCTTTTCCTTTACATTATCTTTGACAGTTGAGTCAATGATTTCTATGGAATCTTCTGCTCTGAGATTCTCTCTTCCATCTCTTGTATTCTGTTGGTGATGCTTGTATCTACAGCTCCTTGTCTCTTCTTTTGGTTTTCTATATCCAGGGTTGTTTCCATGTGTTCTTTCTTGATTGCTTCTATTTCCATTTTTAATTCCTTCAACTGTTTGATTGTGTTTTCCTGGAATTCTTTCAGGGATTTTTGTGACTCCTCTCTGTAGGCTTCTACTTGTTTGTTTATGTTTTCCTGTGTTTCTCTAAGGGAGTTCTTCATGTCTTTCTTGAAGTCCTCCAACATCATGATCAAATATGATTTTGAAACTAGATCTTGCTTTTCTGGTGTGTTTGGATATTCCGTGTTTGCTTTGGTGGGAGAATTGGGCTCCGATGATGCCATGTAGTCTTGGTTTCTGTTGCTTGTGTTCCTGCGCTTGCCTCTCGCCATCAGATTATCTCTAGTGTTACTTTGTTCTGCTATTTCTGACAGTGGCTAGACTGTCTTATAAGCCTGTGTTTCAGGAGTGCTGTAGACCTGTTTTCCTGTTTTCTTTCAGCCAGTTATGGGGACAGAGTGTTCTGCTTTCATGCGTGTAGTTTTTCTTCTCTACAGGTCTTCAGCTGTTCCTGTGAGCCTGTGTCTTGAGTTCACCAGGCAAGTCGTTTGTAGCAGAAAAGTTTGTCTTACCTGTGGTCCCCAGGCTCAAGTTTGCTGGGGGTGTTGCCTGGGCTCTCCACGGCCTCAGCAGCCAGGAAGATCTCGCCCCCCCTTCCGGGAGGTTTTCGTGCCCCAGGGTTCAGATAGCTTTGTTTCCTCTGGGGTCAGTACTGTGTGCAGCGTGCAGTCTCTTCTGGTTTCCCAGGCGTGTCCGCCTCTCTGAAGGTTTAGCTCTCCCTCCCAGGGATTTGGGTGCAAGAACTGTTTATCGGTCGGTCCCTTCAGGTGCGGTGTCTCAGGCCTTGGTGGATCTGCTGCTCCTGGGCCTCCTCTGCAGCCCGACCAGGCAGCGAGAACTCCCCTCAGAGGCCTGGGGCAGAGAGCTGCTGAAGGCGAGGATCCTCCGCTGGTCCGGGACTCTGGCCAAACACCGGAGTGTCCATTGAGAACTCCGCCTCCTGTGTGACCGAGATCACCAGGCACGTTTTATGTGAAAAGTTAAGTCTTACCTGTGGTCCCCAGGCTCAAGTTTGCTCGCGGGGTGTTGCCTATGAGCTCTCCACGGCCTCAGCAGCCAGGAAGCGAGTGTTCTTAAGTGAAGGATTGTTAATAAGTATATAATAGAGTAAGCATACCTAGTAGCTGTAATACAACAAAACATTGGGTAAACTTTTCATTAATTTATAGTAGTATTATCTTTGAAATCACTGTCATTTGACTCAAAACAATTTTAAAAATACAGTGTAGAATTAAACAAATATGATAATTGCAACATGTATCATTGATATATTCAATAATTTATTTTTATATGATTAATATTAGTTATTTGTTAAGTATGTACCGAATTTAATTTTGTAGTCTTATTTATGCTTGTTTTGCTCATATTCATAATTTTACATATTCTTTTGAGGGTCTTTGTTCATTGAGCTGATTTATGTGAGCATATTCCTTTTCATATTTACATATCTTTTCATTTTTAATAGTCCTGTCTATGTACAGTTCATTAGCTTTTTATGCCAAGTAACTCAACAGCATCTTAAAACAAATGACAGGTAAGCAGAGGACACCGACAACCGCCATGCCCTGTGTCCTGCCCACAGCAGGAACCACTATGGAAGTAGACAAAAGGTAGTAGACAGAAGGGAGAAAAAGAAAATCAAACAGTTTGAGCATTAGGGGGAAAGGTAGAATTTGAGAAGCGAGAGTGGACAGAACAGCCTGTTTTAAGTAGCCAGCCCTACCACCTGAGGCGATGGTGAAATCTCAGCCCATGCTGCCACTGAGGGACATGTCTGGGTTGATGGCCTTGCAGGGGTCTGTGTTGATGTCTGTGGCTAATATTACTACTAAAGATCATGTGGACATTTGTTAGTGGGTTTTTAAAAGAGTGGTTTTGTTTTTCTCTAGCTTCCAAATAATTAAGATTATTTAACAAGATTTAAGGACACAGCAACTGAGAAGTATTACTATATTTAATCCTCCAAACTAATCTGGCTACCCTCTTGCCAAAATCCTTGTGATACTTGCATTTTAGTACTATCTGGCTCTCTCTACTCCAAGTGTATTCTCATCCTGGGCTCTCCCAGGGGCTAATCCTCATTTCCTCTCTCTCTTCCCCGCTACCCTGGCTGGGAAGAAGTCCAGCCCTATTGTTTACTCGGCTTAGTCACTGGCTGAGCAGCTTCTTTATTGAGCAACTAGAGATAGTTCTGGAGCAATGTTTACACATATTCAAACAGGAGATTCTCAGAAAAGGATTACATCCAGATATAGGGGCACAATAATCAGTATCTAAATAATATGAGGATAATCTTTACATAGTGCACAATACTATTGTGCCTACAGGTGTCTCTGGTCTAGTCTGCCACATAGGACCACTTTAAAGGCTTGGGACTGTACAGAGCTGGTCCCATCACTTGTCTACTGTGAGATGACCTGTGTGTGAATGTGTTGTCCTCCTCCACTCCTCAGCCCTTACCACCTAACCTACAGCAGTCAGGAAATCTGGCCCTGTGATCACTAGAGTGGGAGGACTGGCTTTGCCTCCCACCAGCGACAGTGCTTGGGTAAGCAAACTGCACCTCCACTGAGCACCGCGGTAGAGCTGAATCTGGTGGTATGGATGTGGGTGAACCAGCCCTGAGGACCTGAGAGCAAGAGTGTGTTGACCCTGCACCTTGCCAGGTACAATACTCAGTTAGCTAGGAGAACAGGAGAGTGCTAGAGAGTTTGCCCTGGTAGTACAGGAGATCCAGCTAGTTGCAGGCTGACCAACTCAGCAACCTCCCATGTCCATAATCAAAACTTTGAGCTGGCCCACCCCAACATCTACCTCATCTATAAACTGCTGGGGTGGGTGAAAGGGCTGATTCTGAAGATCCAAAGCTGCAAGATATAGAATCCTTTTTCATTTTAATAAATGGTTCAGTTGTACTTCCTAGAAGGCTTTTATACAGTATCTAATTTGTTAGAATACATTAACCTATAAAGCTTTTTTCTTGTAATGGAAATTATTCAGCTTATCCTCTGACACTTTAGAAATGAAATCTTCAATTTTATTATGCATTAGAATCGTGTGATGTGCCTATATTTGAGAATGCTGGAACTAACAATGATAGCACTTGGTTTAAACTCAATGACAAAATAATCTATGAATGTCATGTTGGATATGTGAACAAACATAAACATACCAAAGGCTCTATAACTTGTCATCATGATGGATGGTCTGACATACCCTCATGTTATGGTGAGTACTGTTATCTCTAGAATTTTTTCACAAAGCAAAATTAAATATTTATTTTTAACTTAAAAATATTAAATATCCTAGAGTCTTCTACTAGACTTATTATAAACTAAGAAAAAAATGCTATGAAAGGAATTTTGGAAAGACAGAAGAGATGATAATATCTGCTTGTATTGCTTCATTGTATTAATTTATTCTGTGTGTATTTGCATGAATGTATGTGTTTGTGGATGTATGTAAACCACGTTGGACATGCAGATGTCAGATGCTTGTGTGAGTCAGCTCACTCTTTTCATCGTGCGAGTCCTTAGGATTGAACTCAGGTCACCAGGCTTAGAGTCAACAACTCTCATTGTGTAAATCTTCTCACTAGTGTGATAATCTATTTTTAAAACAATACATTCATCAGGTGGGATATATATCGTATTTGACTATAATTGTTTTTAGTATCATAAATGCAAGCTCTTAATTTTTTAAACCAGGTCATCATTTCTAAAATTATAATTTGCAGTGTAAAATGAGATCATGAAAACTTGAACAATGTGAGGGAGGAAGCTGAAAGACAATTGGCAATGCAGAAAAAAATTGAAAGGACAATAGGAGAGACTAAGAAAATTGATTTCCAGCACAACTTCAAGCAAAGTGGCACAGACCTGTAATCTTATCACTTGGGAAAAAGAAGCATAAGGTTCTCTATTTCAAGATAAGTCGGGGTTATACAGGAAACTTATCACAAACAAACAAGAAGAAACACATAACCACCAAATAATAATATCAAACTAAAAAATGAAGATCATTACTTCTACTGAGAATAAGCCATTCAATATTATAAAATCAGGACTTTCTACAGTACAATGCTAAAATAAATGCAAGGATGAAAGTATTCATTCATTGGGACAATACTTAGCTAAGTCATGGTCTTAGGGTCAGTTCTAGCATTAGATAAATAAGATGAGCATTAATACAAAATTATTTATATACAGCTCTGTTTGGCAAAATTTATCCTATATGGAGCTGATATACAAACATCTAAATCAAATAGGAGCCAGAACACCAATATACAAATACCACCAAAGTCCAATGGGGTGAAACACGAGTTTTATTGAAGTTACTTATAGAAATATAGGTAAGGGTTTATTTACAGGGGAAAAAATGACTCAAAGACAGTTGCATCACCAAACCCTATGCAGTATGGGTGACAGCTCACAAAATCTGGGAACCTGGAGTACAACTGCACAGCCTGAAGATGGCTCAACATATTGGAGAATGTCTCTTCCAACTGACTCCATTGGTCTGAAGCCCTTTGAGACAGCTAAGGTGGTTCCACCTACCTCCAGAGCTGGTAGCCAAAGTATAATAATATATGGGTGGCCATACTCACCTTGAACCTATGGGACTCAGGAAGCTTAATTTACCCTTGTCAATAAATGTATATTTCACAAAAAAAAAAGACAATGAAGAATCAAAAATGTGTACAAAGAACAATAAATACTTCAGTGTCTTAAAAATAAACTCTACCTGTCTACATTGGCATTTATCTGTTCAGCAGCTGATAAGACATCTACTATCACTGTAAGGCTTCAGAGCAAACATGTTTGCTTCAGTTGAGTATGTGCTTTAGGTGAGAAGGAAGAACTTGCCCTTTAACTATCGATTTTCATCATAGGAAATGCTTCAAGCAATCATTATCGTAGCCTGAAATCATTAGTCTTGACGTTGTGTACATTCCTTTGACTTGATCTCTCAAAATTTCAAATGTTGTCTTTTTTAGATTCAACAAAGATTTGTGGGCCTCCACCACCTATTGCCAATGGAGACATCACATCCTTCCCACTACCAGTATACATACCACCATCATCCGTTGAATATCAATTGCCAGTCTTTATACCAACTGCAAGGCAACAAGACAATAATATTATAAATGGAAATGGTCTGATCCACTTGAAAATGTTTACGTAAATAACGTGTTTCTTATAGATCCCAGGAAAAGTCAGTATTCCAATATGAAGGCTGAACTCAACTCATTTTTAGATTGCCATATGTGGTAAATCCCAAAGAGGTACTCAAATTTAACAACTTAAATCTGTTAAGAATCTAAATGGGTGTCAGTATACAAAATCAGCTTTTTTTCTGTATATTAATTCCATTTTTATGAGATGTAAAAATAAAACAATCTCACTTACACTAATTAAAATTAATCTACCAATGACTTCAAAAGAAATGAATGACTTCTGAGTGCTGAAGCTTATTGATGAAGGAATTCACAAAAAAAAATTGAAAAGTCTATATATAGGTTTAGAAGAATAATATTAAAATGCCTGTGTTTCCCAAGGCAATTAGCAGACTCTATGAAACTCCATTAAAATATGGAAACATACTTCATACAATATGAGAAACAACTCTAAAATCTGTATGAAAGTACTATTATATGTATATGAGTAAAAGAAAACATGTAGAAAAAATCTGGAAGTGATTGTAATACCTTATTTCAAAATGTAGTAACTACAGTAACAAGAACATTCCGACACTAAGATAAAACTGATGCTGAAAGGAGAATGTATTTGAGGGAATTATCTAAACATGTATAGTTAATTGATCTTGATAGGTTTCAAATACACACTGGGAAAAGGCATAGCATCTTCCATAAATAATACAAGGAAAGTTGAGATATACACAGAGATGACCAATTTTGTTCCTGTTTCATTCTGTGAGAAAAAAGTCAACTAAAAGTGGAACAAAGACATAAATGTAAGAATAAAAACATCGCAACTACAAAGGAGAACTTATGCAGGTTTGGTCTCTGAATATTTGAATGGGATCCCAAAGAACACACAAAAAATAAAACCCTGAGCAATGGAGTTTGTCACAATGAAATGCTTCTGCATAGTAAAGAAGATAATCATTATATTTAGTAGACAGACTTCAAAATTAGGAAAAATGGTTATCAGTTAATTCATTGTCACGGGTTTACATATATAACATAAGTTCTCAAAAGAATCATTGAAAATATTTCAATTCATTTTAGAAGGTAAGTCTACAAAACTGAATTAAAAAAACAAACGTTTATCAAAAATAAATAAATACATATGTCAGTGAGGAAAATAATGCCAATTTAATTATCTCTCATGGTTCTGCCTGTCAAAAGTCCCAATAAATTCTTCCATTCAGTTAATTCTTTATGGAAAACCCTTAAAAATAACAAATGTATGTGAAAAAGAAGCTCCTCTGTTAATAAAAGGTATGATTTTGAACATTATTGAAAAACTTCTATAAAAGATTGCTTTGAAATTTATATACCATTTACTATACCCCATCTTTTGCTATATATATGCAAAAGAAACAAATTAACCTAATATCCAAAATGTAAATTATTGCCAGTGCTAATTAGCTGACAGGACCCTAAGACAAGGAAATCATCTATATTTCCAAAAATATTTCAATGCCTAAAGGCAATGTAGTATATTTATATGATGTAAGCCAAGATAGTGATGAAGAGCTGCTTTTCAATTATGTTTTGTCCTTGATTTTTGTTTTTATGATAAATATTTTAAAATATCAAAATAAAATTTATGACATATTAATAATTTACTTCTTGGTAGTATATCACGAATATTATTAGAAACAATTAAGTTTGGTTTCTAATTCATTATTTTTTAAATAATTGTCATATCATTAACATTAGATTTAAGTACCATTCATAATGTCATCTGTTAAATTGTATAACACGTGCACACTATCTAAATCAAGGTAAACCATCACTAAATATCCTAAAATGCAAATACTGATGTTAGGAATGATTGATGATACGATCGTGATTACATTACGTATATTATTTTTATATCATTTAATGCTCTATATTTCACTTTCTACTATACGCTATATATCTTTATATGTTTTTAAAAAGAGTTTGTCAAAGTATTCTTTTAATATATAATAAGCTACACTCTGCTTGAAAACTGAGCTCTGATAGTTTTCATGTATGATATCTGATGGTATGTTTTGCTTTTTAGATCCATGTGTAGATCAATACAATATGAGGAGGAAGCATAACATAACTTTCATAACGGAAGAAAACCAAAGACTGTATTACCAATCAGGGGAGATGCAAGAATTTAAGTGTAAAAATGGACATCATCTGGCAACAACTCAACCGTTAATTACAATATGCATTAATGGTCACATCAATTACCCTGTTTGCACAAAATAACATTTAAAGTATTAGTAGAATTTACATATACATCTTTGTTCCATTAAGGTGCATGTGTACTATCAATACAGTAAGAGCTTTACTTTTGAACTCTTGCTTAACTCATTTTCATTTATAAGTATAAGTTTGTATTGATGTATGATGATTAAAGCTGGAAACTAAGAGACTAGCAGACACGCAAGGAAAATACACTTTTTCAAAGCTCCTAAAACCAAAACATATATATATACTAACTGCAAAACAAGTTTACAATAATTAGATATTAACTTCTCTGTCTTTTATCACTAATTTCCTAATCTTTTCAAAGCTTCTGCTATACCTATGAAATAAAGCTCTGAAATTCTAGTGAACATAAAACATGTTCTCAGTCTTCAAAACTGTATCATTTCACAAATATGTAAGAAAATTATCATATTTATATTGCTAATGGACTATAAATACGGGCTGTATATTGACTTTGAGTTGGTAGTACATAAGTTGAGGAATTTTGTGAAAAGAACATCTTAATGTGTAACTTTTCATTTTTAATTTTTCAAGCAATTATGCACTGACAAATTTTTAATTACATGTATGATTACGTGCAACTATCACGATGGCACAAAACCTACCGAACGTTTGTGCAACTTACGAGACAAGCAGAGAAAGCAGCATACTCTCGTCAAAAACAGGAAAGATACATGTTAAATAAAATAGAGACATGTCTTAAGAAATGTGGTACAGCTATGGGTTTTGCTCTCTTTCCAGCCTACTTCCATCCCCTTGGGACCCATCCTCGTGAAGCAGTCCAAATTCCCAGAAGGTTGGCCTGTTTATCCATTTCAACTAGCCTTTCTGCAAATTTTCTTTGTATGTCTGTTATTCTCTGTAGTGACAGACTTTACTGAGCAAGTTGCGTTCTGCTACCAGGGCCGATAGCCTGCGTACTGGCTAGAAATCAAAGGATCTAAAGCACCACATTGCCAAGAGTCCAGGTAGGTAACAACAGCCAAAGGGAAGCCTATCACTATCAACATAGCGGGAACCAAAGAAATTCTACGAGAACTCCCAAATGCATAGCTCAGAATCGCCACTTTGTCTAACAGCACGCACATGATTAAACAAACCCTTACTGACTTTCAGCGGCACATCAGACCTATTTTCACGTGCCTTGTTATGAAAAAGCAATTAAGCACGCAAGACACGAAAGCTTCCAAAAGGCATTGCAAGTATGCTGAAGAATTTTCAAAGACATGAATAAATACCTAAATGAGGACAGCGAGAGCAGCAGATGGAAGTTGTTCAACGAAAGTTGACAGAGAGAGGACAATAGAAAAAGTTCGGAGTGTGAAAGTGAGAGTTAATGAAGTTGGGAAAACACTAAAAGAAATGTCGAGCTGAATTAAAACTCAAAAGCCTCCAGCAAATCAAAGGCAAAATCTCACCAATACCTCACTTATATGGAATATGAAGTGAAATGAGAATTTGGTCTGGAAGACAAGATTAAAAAATAGGTAGCTCAGTATTTTATTAATTTAAAATAAAGAAACTAGAGAAGGAAGATGAGGAAAGAAGGAAGGAAGGAAGGAAGGAAGGAAGGAAGGAAGGAAAGAAAGAAGGAAGGAAGGGAAAGGGAGGGATGATTGAGAGAGGGAGAGAGGATAAAGAATCCGAGGCAGGCAGAAAGATCCGGGCACAGAAAACATTAAAGAAAGCTGAGACATTATAAAAAGAAATAAATAGAGAGGAAAGTGGGGAAGCATAACATATGAAGAGCACAAAAATATTTAGACATAGCAGAGAAGACGCATTTCGTTATTATAAAGAAAGTCATATAGAAGAAATAGATAATGCACCAGATCTCTCCATAGCACATGATAATCCAAAAGAGCACTATAATGTTCACAATAGAAATATTTACGTGTCACGGACTAAAAAGCCTGAGTCGATGAGCAAAATTCAGAACACATTAAGAAAGAGTGCCCGGCTTCTCTACTAGGCACTCTGGAAAGGTCCAGACATGGGTAGACTAGACCAAAATCTTGAAACACCACAAATGCTTCAACAGAATATATATACCAAGGCAAAAGCTCTAGAAATTAAAATCAATAGAAAGAAACACATTTACAGTTAAATGCCAAATGCCAAGAGGATGTGGGTCCACAAAAATCCTTCACAGAAGACACTGAAGAACGCTGGTCTTATGGAGGAGGTTAGCACACTGAGAATAAATGAAGGATAAACAATTTTGTCAAAACGGTGCAAATCACGAAGAGGATACTCACAGCACTGTACAAAATATCAGGGATCAGGGATGAAAGTAATTTGATAATATTAAATAGGTCTCAATTCTTGAATCAGCACAGACAAAGAATTATGGAACTGCGGAGGTATCTCCACAGTTGGTGGCTTTACACAACTTTAATCACAGAGGTAGGAGGCTCAAGACGCGAGGCCAGCCTGGTCCTAAAGAGAGTGAGGTTCAAAAGGTCCACAGAAAACACTGATGTCAACAAAACTGAGAGAATTGGAGAGAGAGAGAGATGAAGATTTGAAGTCTTGACTAGCACTCTAGGAGACCACACTTGAGAGACTGCTCTTCCCTTATGTAACTTTAGGGTTCTTTGGACAATTTATTGTCCTGTGATATTCTTTTCTTAAAAATTCTTTTAGAAATTTTATTTGGTCATTTTTACAGTCCAGATTTTATCCTACATGTCCATCCTCTGACTGCTCCCATCTAATACCATCACGGAATGTCCCTGCACCCACCCACAAACCAGACAGACCTCCCACACTCTAGGGCCTCCAGTCTTTTAGAGGTTGGAGGCAGGGCCTTTCAGGAGTATACCAGACATCTCTGCAATGACTATGAAAAGCCAGAAAGATCCTGGGAGGATGTCCTACGAGATCATAAGAAGGTACAATGCTGCCATACCACGCTAGGCTATATCCAGAAAAACTCTCCAATTAACACTAGAATGGGCCTTAGTATATTCCATAATACAAAGCTCCATTTGCACATTATAGTTCTACAAATCCAGCCACCACAAAGGATAATAGATCCGAGCTCCAACACAAAGAGGAAAATTACACTCCTAGAAAAAGCAAAGTAATCTCATTTGACCACAGTGGGAGACCCGAAACAAGTAGCCACAGACATAAAAGATTTCCACCTCTAACAACAAAAATGACAGGAAACAACAATCACAATTCCTTAGTATGCTCTTCCAACATCAATGGAACTCAATTTCCCACTAATAAAAAGCGCATGAGACTAACAGACTGGATATGGAGAAAGGACGACATTTTAGTTTGCATATAAAGCACACACCTCAGAGACAGACACTACTTACTCAGAGTAAAGAGGCAAGAGAACAATTTTACCAAAGCAAAGCAGTCCCAAGAAACAGAAAGCTAAGGGTAGCTATTGTAATGTGTGAATGGAAATCCGCTTTCAGCAAAGAAAGTTTTCAAAAAGGATAAGGAGGACACTTCATATTTATCAAGGATCACACCAGATGAATCCTGAATATCTATGCTCCAAAGTGCAAGGGCTCTTTCGCATTCATCAAAATGAATAAAAAGAAACCTTACAAACACGCAGCATGGTGGAGCCTCACACAATAATAGTGGGAGATTTCAAAACCTTCTCCGAAATGGACAGATTGTAGGAAATCTCAAAGTAAACAGGGCACATTTAGAAACTAGCAAGTTATTATACAATGGATTTAAGAGATATCTATAGAGACATTTAATCCTAACTCAAAGAGAATGTACACCTTTCTTCTCAGGACCACTCCTTGGTACCTTCTCCAAAGGCAGAATATATAATCGGTCACGTGCAGCCTCAGCAAACCAATAGTGAAAGATTGACAATCCCACAGCCATCCTATATCTGAGTCACCATGTGGACTAAAGGCTGGCAGCACACCTATACATGGAGGTTAGAACAACACTCCTATTCAATGAAGTAAGAATTGGATATGAAGAAAGAAATTAGAGACTTTATAATTTAATGAAAAGCTAAGGCACAAAATGCTCAAACTGTATGACACAATGAAAGCAGTGCTAAAAGCAAAACTCATAGCTCTGAGGTGCATCGAGAAACTGGAGAGAGCATACACAAGCAACTTGACCAAGAGACACCTAAAAGCTCTAGAACAAAAAGATAGATGACATTGCACCCAGAGGGAGTAGAAGGCAAGATAATAGTGGGGTCGAGGCTGAAAATCAGCAAGTAGGAGCAAAAAGAGAACTGCACAAAGAATCAAGCAAAACCAAGAGCCGGTTCTTTTGAGAAAACCAACAAGATAGACCATTACTTAGCCCTAGCAGACGAACCATGAGGGCACAGAGAGAATGTAATTCAGTTTTACAAAATCAGAAATGAAAGAGTGGAACACCAACAACAGAATCTGAAAATTCAAAATCGACAGATCCTACTACCCAAAATCCTGAATTCACTAAAATGTAGAAATCTGGATTAAATGGATAATCAAGTCAGAAACCAGAAACCAAAAGTTAAATCAGAACCGAAAACCACCTAAACAGCTCGCATCACTCAAAAAGAAATAGAAAGCGGTTATTAAAGTCTCCCATGACCAGATGTATTTTAGTATAAATTCTATAAGACCTTCATAGAAGACCCCATACTAATACTGTACAAATTATTCCAGGAAAGGAGCACTGCAAATTCACTCTAAGGAAGCCACGTTGACATAAACCAAAACCTACTGAAAGCAACAGAAGAAAACTTTTCAGACCAATTTTCCTTATGAATATCAACTCAATAATACTCAATAAAATTCTTGCAAACTGGGTCCAAGAAACACATCGATGATCATTCATTGTATGATCAAGTGAAAAGCTACATCTCGACAGAGTGATGCCGGGATGATTCAATACAGCAAATCCGCAATGTAATCCACCACATGCAAACAAACTCGAGGAAGCAACAACACTTGATCATCTCATTAGATGTAAGCTGTTGACAAAATTCAACCT